>NC_061113.1:78581979-78646643 GCF_002878395.1 Capsicum annuum
GAATCTTCAAGCTTAGTTACGCAACCCTAGTTGTTTTTTTCTCTTTTAGTGCTCTTGGATGATGAGCTTTGAGATGATAATAGGGTTGTAATATGATTAGAAGCTATATATTTTGTAGGGTTAAGTTTAGGGATGTGTAAGGAGTATTTAAAGACTTAATTACCTTTAAAATAACTCAAAACGGAGTGTTTTTGACACCTGGATTGACTTAGGCGGCGCCCAAGTGATCGCCTATGCTTGGGTTAGGCGGCGCCTAACCAATCGCCTATTCTTGGGTTGGGCGGCGCCTAAGCAATCGCCTATTCTTGGGTTGAGCGGCGCCTAACCAATCGCCTATGCTTGGGTTGGGCGGCGCCTAACCAATCGCCTATGTTTACTGTCTCTCACAAAAATAGGCATAACTTTTTGCTCGGGTATTGGATTAAGGCAAAATTGGTATCGTTGGAAAGCTAATTCGATTTTATACAATTTAGTCGGTATAAATCAGCCAAAATACCACATTAAAATCGAGTTATACTTGTTCAAATATGACCCTTGAAAAATCGAACACTAAAACTTGATGGATTCAAAAACTCTTAGCTTGTATTACCTCAAGTGACTCATATTAACATGATTAATGCATTATAAGCTATCCTATTGCTAAGATATTCATTGTAAGTCATGCACTCAAGTATGAATCACAAGATAAGAGATTTCATATGTAGGAATACTTATTCACTTACTAGCTTAGAAATATGTAGGGTATTATAGTAGATAAGGTGGATTAACCTGTTATATGAGGGTTCCCATCGTTCTCACTAGAGTTATCTATTATATAAGGGACACTCATAGATTTTCCATACCAGTGGTGCGGTATTGACACTCTTCCATTTGGGGTTACAAATTGGCCCCCAACTCAGCAATATTTTGATTATTTGAGGCATGTCGATTAGATAACTACTTCCCATAGTTTCAGTTACACGATCAGGACTGTCAGATATAGTCATACAGTTTCAGTAAAAGAACTCAAATAGTTCTTCAAAATTTAGGACTGTCAGATACAGTCAACACAGAATAGTATGGAACTTTGCTAGTTCTATCAGAAACTAGACTATCAGATACAGTCGCTCAGTAGCAGTTATTTTAGTTATACAGCTATCAGTATCTCAGGTTATCAGTACTTAGGCTCAATAATAATGTCGTCATGATCTAAGTTACAGTTATTATGTATTCATACATGCATTCTCACGTTTATGTTATCCAGCCAGTTAGTGTAGTTAATGCATATGAAACCTTTGTATTTAGCCTCCCTCACATGCATACTAGTACATTCAATCGTACTGACATATTTGCACTATGGTATTTTTATACCATAGGTTCAGAAGCATGAGCTCCAAAACATCAGTAGCAGATAGGATTAGCAGTGAGTCCTCATCATTCGAGGATAATATTATGCGTTATTTAATTAATTCAGTTTTAACTTTCAGTAGATGGAGTTAGTTGGGGACATGTCCCATCAACTCCTTATTCAGACAGTTAGAGGCTTTTCAGACTATCATGTTCAGATGGTTAATTCAGTTGTTTTGGGTATTTCATACCCCATCTAGATATTATTTTTTTATTAGCTATGTTTAGTATTGAACCTTACGGCCTATCAGCCTTTATTTTTGTATTTTTATACGTATATTATGCAGTGTACAGTAAAATATTAGTTATGGGTTAGCTTGTGGTCCTTCAGGGTCATGGTCATCGTGTATCATTTCGAGTATCAGATTTGAGGCATTACAAACTTGTATCAAAGCCTAAGGATTAATAGTGTCCTAGGAAGTCTGAAAGTTGTATCTAGTAGAGTCTTGTATATGGGTGTGTTGCGCGCTTCATTTACGTACAGGAGGTTATGAGATGTTTTAGGAATAGTTTCCATTATTTTAGTATTTATGTCATGCCAATAAGCATAATCTCAAGTTAATCACTCAGTCTAATCTATTTCTCCTTTCTTCTATAGAATATGCCTTGCAAAAGAAGAAATGGGAATTATTCAGCCCCTCAGCCTAAAAATTCTTTAGGAGAACATGTTTCTCATATAGAGTTTAGAGTTGTATTCAGTACTCTTTCTCAGTCAATTTAGTTGCGGTCAGGATTTGAGACTTCACCTAAATGAATCCTCCATCCTCTCTCGAGCCTAAGTCATATTAGGACACTCAGGAATTCATCAATCAGGTTCAGAAGATTACAGACATCATGGGGGTTACTTCTAGTGAGAGTGCTGAGATAGCTGCATATCAGTTACAGGGCATTTCTCATACTTGGTTTAAGTAGTGGAAGTCAGAAAGGCCAGATGATGCAAGTTCTATTGAGTAGGAGGAGTTTGTCACTGCATTCTTAGATATATTTTTCCCCAAGAGCTGAGAGAGTCTAAGGTGTTAAATTTTATCAACCTCAAGTAGGGTAACATGATAGTGAAAAGTATTCTTTTAAGTTTACTCAATTATCCAGATATGCCCCTCACGTGGTTGCAGACAAAGGGCCAAGATGAGTAAGTTTGTTTTAGGGTGAATGATAGTATGGTCAATGATTGTAGGTCTATAATGTTGAATAGTGACATTACTTTAGACAGGATTATAAATCATGCCCAATAGATAGAAGAGCAAAAGATTAAGATGAGGGAGAAGTAGAATAAGAGAGCAAGGATAGGTAGTTTCAACTTTGCTCAACCCAAATCAGAAGGAGGAAACCATTCACAGTTTTGTCCAAACTCATCAGTTCCAGTTCTTTCTTTAGCTAGTGCTCTAGCTCGTAGATTCAGAGATGGTAGTAGAGATAGAGTGATAGGCTCTAAGTCTTAGGGCAGTGTTAGCAGTGCCCACACCTATCCTCTTTGCCAGACTTATGGCAAGCACCATTTGGGTATTTTTAGAGTTGGCAGTGGTATTTATTTCGGATGTAGTAAGCCAAGCCACCGAGTCGAAGACTGTCCTCAGCCAGGTCCTCAAGGTCAGCAGAACTGTCCCTCAGCTCAGTAAGGTTTCCCAAACAAGCAGGGTACCACCTCTAGTGCTACTAGTGGGCAGCGCCCAAATCAACTTTATGCTCTTCAGTCCTGACAAGATCAGCAAACTTCTCCTAATGTGGTTACTGGTATGTTACAAATCTTTCATGTGCATATTTATGCTTTTTTAGATCCAGGTGCTTTCTTGTCTTTTGTTGCTCCCTATATAGTAGTTTATTTTGGAATCAGTCCCAAAATTCTAGTAGAACCCTTTTCAGTCTCTACCCCAGTGGGTAAAACCATCATAGGCCGACAGGTATACAGAAACTTCCTGGTTATGATATTTCAGAAAGTTACTTCAGTAGACTTAGTCAAATTAGAGATGACTAATTTTGATGTCATTCGTATAATGGATTGTCTTCATTCCTGCTATGCCACAGTCGACTGAAGAAAAAAATAGTCTAGTTCCAGTTTTCGAATAAACCTGTCCTAGAATGGAGGGGTAGTACTCCAGCTTTCAGAGGTCAGCTTGTTTCCTACCTTCGGGAAAGGAAAATGATATCTAGAGGATGTGTCTATCATCTTGTTCAGGTTAAGGACTTTAGCTCCAAAACTTCTAGTCTTGCATCAGTCCCAGTCGTGAATGAATATTCAGATGTCTTTCCCAAAGATCTTCCAGGAATTCCTCTCGAAAGGGAAATAGACTTCGGTATTGATCTTTTCCAGATACTTAGCCTATATCTATTCTTTAATAAGAATGGCACCAGCAGAACTAAAGGAATTAAAAGAGCTGTTGAAGGATCTCTTGGATAAGGGATTCATCAGAACCAGCGTATCCCCATGGGGTGCACCAGTCTTATTCATGTGCAAAAAAGACTGTTCTCTTAAAATGTGCATTGATTATCGTCATCTCAATAAAGTCACAGTTAAAAAACAAGTATCCTCTTCCCAGAATTGATGATTTATTTGATCAACTTCAGGGTGCCAGCTATTTCTCTAAGAGAGACCTCAGATCCGGCAATTATCAGCTTAGAGTCAGAGAATGTGATATTTTAAAGACAGCCTTCCATACTCGGTATGGTCACTTTGAATTTCTAGTCATGTTTTTGGGTCTTACTAATGCCCCAACCAATATCATGGACTTGATGAACCGGGTGTTTAAATACTAGTTGGACCTATTCATCATAGTTTTTATAGATGATATTCTGGTCTATTCCCGTAGTAAGCGTGATCTAGTAGACCACCTCAGTATCATACTTTAGACTCTCAGAGATCATCAACTATTTTCCAAATTTAGTAAGTGTGAATTTTGGCTAAGGTTAGTAGAATTCCTTGTTCATATCATTTATGGTGATGGCATTAGAGTAGATCCTTAAAAAATCAAAGTGGTAAGAAACTAGCCCAGATCTGTCTCTCTATCAAACATCAGGAGTTTCTTGGTTTCTGCTGGATATTACAAATGGTTTGTTGAGGGATTTTCTTCTATTTCATCCCCGATGTCCAAAATGACTCAAAAGAAAGTCAAGTTTCAGTTGTCAGATCCTTAAGAGAAAAATTTTCAGGAGTTGAAGACTTGACTCACCTCAGCTCTAATCTTAGCTCTTTCAGATGGTTTAGATGGGTTTGTAGTGTATTGTGATGTGTCCAGAGTAGGTTTGGGTTATGTCCTTATGCAGCATGGTAAGGTCATAACATATGCCTCCAGACATCTTAAACCCTATGAAATGAATTATCCTACTCATGATCTTAAGTTAGCAACCGTGGTGTTTGCCTTGAAGATTTGGAGGCATTATCTATACGGAGTTCATGTAGACGTATTCATAGATCATAAGAGCCTTCAGTATGTATTTTCTCAAAAAGATCTCAATCTTCATCAGAGAAGGTGGTTAGAGCTCTTGAAAGATTATGACATAAGCATTCTTTATCATCCGGGCAAGGCCAACATAGTGGTTGATGCTCTCATTAGACTATCTAAAGGCGTGTGCAATTTATTTCAAGGGTATTTAGGATGACCACTTGCCTTTGATTGAGTTTGCATACAACAATAGCTATCATTCCAGTATTAAGATGGCTTTGTTCAAAGATCTCTATGGTAAAAGATGCAGATCTCTAGTTGGTTGGTTAGAAGTTAGTGAGGCTTCAGTTATAGGGCCTGACTTAGTATTCGATGCCTTAGAGAAAGTCCAGATGGTCAGAGAAAGACTCCAAGCTGCTTAGAGCCGATAGAAGTCTTATGCAGATGTGCGCAAAAAGGATCTCGAGTTTGAGATCGGTGATTATGTCTATCTAAAGATATCTCCCATTAAGAAAGTAAAGAAATTTGGCAAGAATGGAAAGATCAGTCCCTGATATATTGGTCCCTTCAAGATACTTAGTCGTTTTAGAAAGGTAGTTTATAAGCTCGAGTTGCCTTCAGATCTAGCCTCAGTTCATCAAGCTTTCCATATCTCTTTACTCAAGAATTTTATAGGTGACCTGGTAGTTGTAGTCCCTATTCAGAGCATAGACGTTTAGAACAGCCTCTCTTATGAAGAGATTCTAGTCGAAATCCTAGACTATCAGACTCGTAGACTGAGGAACAAAGAAGTTTCTCTAGTCAAAGTTCTTTGGCAAAATCAGTCTGTTGAGGAAGCTAATTGGGAAGCAGAAGTAGATATACGAGCCAAGTATCCTCAACTTTTCCCCTCCAACTCAGGTCTAGATTAAGGTAACAGTTCTCCTTAAGCTTTTCAGTTTCATGCTCTGACTTTAGTTATAATCTTGGTACAAAGTTCATGCTCAGAATTCCATTATAAACTTGGTATTAAATACCACTGCACATTTAGTCATGCATTCATGTATCAGTTCAGTTATATAGTCATGCATCATACATGCATTCTTATTGTGAGAAATCCAGGTCATCAGAATACTTAGTAATGTATTCATGAATCAATTACACATGCATCAGATATGCATGCTCAGTATAATATATTCAGTTATCAGTCATGTCAATCATGAAATTATGTTCCAGTCGTTCATGCTAAGTATGTGTCTTAGTCTATCATTTCTCCCCTCTTAGTCGGTCTCATTCAAGGACAAATATTCTTAAGGGGAGATATAGTAAGACCCCGTAAAATATGTAAGCTTAATTCAGTCCATTAGTCTTGTAAAAGGGGTCACAGACTTAGAAAATTCTAGCTAGGTGCCTAGACTTAGCTTAATTTTGGCCTTCTAATGTTGGAAAATTTATTTCGCCACCTTAACATCCATTAATTGTCTATATTCTTGTTAATTCATGATCAGGAAGGTCAATAGATGTTCCTGGACAAGTTTTGGATTTTTTGAAACTTGTTTCAAGCAAGTTTGGAAATCCAAAAAAGTGGACCAACATGATCTTGGAGTGCTACATCACCAATCACATTGGTCACCAGTTGTGCAGACTGCCAGAGCCAAAATATCTGAGGCTCAATGCATTTATGGTGCACTACATCGGGTATAGCATCGAAACCCTCGACGCGCTGCATCACCCATAGTGTTGGTGCCCAGTTATTTAGTCATTAAATGTTCCATATTTTTAAGGGTAAAGGGGTAATTCTCCCATCCCTATATAAGTCAAAAACATGGGATTAAGCCCAATTTATACCAAAATATAGCCACTTCACTCAAGATCCTCTCAAGAACTCATTAGGGTTTGAGGATCTAATTCCAAGCAAAATTCTCCATGAATCATCAAGAATCTTCCATCTAAGGTATGCATAGTGTTCATTCAAGGTCTCCTTTCATCCACGAAGCCCAAGAATCAAGTTTTAAATTACGAATTATGATATTCATTCTATGAACTGAATTATGTTCATGTGTTGTTGTTGTATGAATTCCAAGATAGAACCTTTATTATGTCTTTATGAATTATGCTAATATGTGGACTGAAATCATAAAATTGGGTAGATTTATGAAGTAAGGTATATTAAATTCATGCTCATGCCTAAGCCTTAAATCATACAATCTAAGTGTTTGATAAAATGCCTAGGAGAACAGAAATTATGCTTAATAGTTAAACTGTGACCCAAATTATGAATGTGCATGTTTCCTTGTGTTTAAAATAATTTACATAAGGATTGTTGGGTAATACAATTGCATGATGATATAATTATGGTATTAAAATAATGAAGTTAATATAGGATCGTGTGCATTCTAAGTATATACAAGATTATGATAACCATGTGCTTCATGAAATATCTCCTACTATTGTAGTATGAATTGTTGATGTTGGCCATGTATTCAAGAAAGTCATGCTTTGTCAGTTTCCTTCTATCGAGTCTTGGGGATACTTGTACCCAAAAAATATAAATGTGTACCTAGAGCCAGTGCCGTGTTTCACGATATCCTCAGTCAAGCCATGATCCATAAAACTTAGTCAGTCATGTAACTCAGGAAATCTCAATAAATTTAAAAATTTCAATAGTAGTCCGTCATTTAATAGAACTCCATGAAATCAGTGTAGTCCAGTTCAGTTAATTATGTTCAGTATCTATTGAGATGGGAGTAGGAATTAGCATCGAGCGAACCCAAGGATGGGAACTCACCTGTTATATAAGGGTGTGATTCTTAGAAGCAATCCTTGTGTTCCTGAACTACGTAGACAACGTATGTTGAGACATCATAGCCTGTTATATAAGGGTAGATGAGGTGGCTTAACCTATTATATAAGGGTTTCTACCGTTCTCACTAGATTTACCTGTTATATGAGGGCCACTTATAGATTATCCTTACTAGTGGCACGGTATTGACACCCTTATATTTGGGGTTATAGACTGGACCCTAACTCATCTATATTTTAATTATTTGGGGAATATTAGTTAGATAACTACTTTCTACAGTTTAAGTTAAATAATCTGGACTGTCAGAGACAGTCATACAGTTTTAGTAAAAGAACTCAGATAGTTCTTCAGAATTTAGGACTGTCAGCTATAGTCAACTCAAAATAGTACGGAACTCAGCTAGTTCCATCAGAAACTAGACTGTCAGATACAGTCACTCAGTATCAGTTATTTTAGTTATACAACTTTCAGTATCTTATGTTATCAGCACTCAGGCTTAATAATCATGTTGTCATGATCTCAGTTACAGTTATTATGTATTCATGCATGCATTCTCACATTCATGTTATCCAGCTAGTTAGTATAGTTCATACATGTGAACCCTTTGCAGTTAGCCTACTCACATGCATACCAGTACATTCAATTGTACTAACGCATTTGTGCTATGGTATTTTTATACCATAGGTCCAGAAGCACAAGCTTCAGAACATTTGAAGCAGCTAGGTTTAGAGTGAGTCCTTATCATTTAAGGATGATATTATGAGTTATTTCATTAATTCAGTTTTAGCTTTCAGTTGATGGAGTTAGTTGGGAACATGTCTTATCAACTCCTTAATCAGACAGTTAGAGGCTTTTCAGACTATCATGTTTAGATGGTTATTTTAGTTGTTTTGGGTATTTCATACCCCATCAAGATGTTATATTTTTATCAGTTATGTTTAACATTGAACCTTACGGCCTATCAGCCTTTATTTCTATATTTTTATACATATATTATGCAGTGTACAGGTATAGATATTTGTCATAGGTTAGTTTGTGGTCCTTCAGGGTCATGGGAACCGTGTAGCATTCTGTGTATCAAATTTGGGGTATTACATTTATATATATCTCTATATATATAGCTAATGAAGCTATGGTACTATCATATATTCGTCCCTTCATTGATCATATTGTATAGTTATTGGTTCACCTTTTATATTCTATATATTTTTCTTTTGCCATTTATTTATATGTTGTCCTTGGACATATAGTATAGTATTGTCTTAGATTGAATGCAGCTGGAATAAGATAGTTCACCTTGACACTTCCTTAGTCATGTTATGTTAGACTTTTGGACATGAATAGGATAGTTGTCCTTTATTATTATCATTGACCTGTTATAAGATACCTGGACTCTTGGGTGTAGATTTTATTCTATTTATATGATGTTTATATTTTCTTTATCTTTGGAGCTCAATTAGCAGATGCCTACTGATTAACATTCATTTGGTACTCATACTACAATTCTATAGCCTGCAAATCATAGTATGGGTTATCATTGTTTATTTGTGCACCGTACGGAGCAGCCCTGGTTCAAATTCTTAGAGTGAGTTCCTAACATTTGAAGTATTACTTATATCTCTCCTATGTATTAGACTAGTCTCTAAGTTGTATTCATAGATAAGTTGTATCAGCGTATTTCTCCTTGATATATCACTTTTGTACTCTTATTATGTTTAGAAGCTCTTGTACTCATACTACCAGGTTTATGGATTCTTCTATGTATTGATCTTTATTGCATATATTCTGTATTTTTTTCCTTATATTATTGAATAGTCTGTTACTAGTCGTTCTGGACTACACGTTGGCTTACCTACTAATGGGTTATTATAGGCTCAATCATGACCTGAGAAGTTGGTTCATGACACCCATCATACTTTTGGGGTCTAGACCTAGTCTAGGGGTCTAGTTCATAATTTCCTTCTTGGAGTTCAACAAGTTCCTTCTAGTCCTTATCGAGCTCCTCAGGCTCGAATGAAAAATGTTGCTTTTTTCAATCTATTCATATGTTAGAAGAGTTGGTATCTTCTTAATCTGAGCATGATTCTTCTATCACTCTATCTTCTAAGGCCACAAAGGTTGGCCAATTTCTAAGGTTGAACCCTTCTGTGCTCACGGGTGTTAAGATTGAGGAGGATTCTCAAGGTTTTGTTGATGAGATAGAAAATATCTTCTATATTAGTAATGCTACTAATGTGTAGGGTGTGGAATTTTTTTCTTATCAACTTAAAGATATAGAATAAAAAAAGGTCTGAGGAATAAAAACACACTAGGGGTTACGATATTGAGTCAACACTGTGGGATGATTTCTCTAGTGCTCTTCTGGATCGTTTATTTCCTCAGGAGTTGAGGAAGGAGATGTTGGAAGAGTTTTTTAACCTAAATTAAGACAAGATGTTAGTCAAGGATTATTCCTTGAAGTTTTACTAGTTATCTCGATATGCTCCAAAGTTGGTTTCTAGCATGAGGGATAGAATAAGGAAGTTTGCTTTTGGGTTTTCTTGAGACTTGATTTTGAAAGTAAGGCTATCTTGTTGAGCAAGTAAATGGACATCTCCAGGTTGGTTGGGTACATACAGTAGGTTAAGGAAAAGAAGAAGATGCAAGTAAAAATAGGGGAGAGGTAGAGCAAGAAATTTAGATTTTCTAAGTAGGGTAGTGGTCAACAACAAGGTGGCAGGAATGGCGGATAGTGGCCCAAAAAGATATGAGGCAATTCTGGGTTTCATTCGACCACTAGTGCTTCCTACCTAAAGTAGTCTAGTGAAAGGAGTTTCCAGAGTGGCAACAATTATAGTCTATAGGGTGACCAATCCTATGTTAGTGGGGGCCAGTCAGCTCCATCCTATCCTCTCTATTGATTTTATGGTGGATTGCATTGGGGTTTCTGTGATAAAGGAAAAGATAAGTGATTCAACTATAGTTAGCTAGGGCACATGATTAAGCATTGTCCTATTCGTAAGGTTGCTTCTAGGGCAAACAAGTATCCTATTTCCTCTTCTTCAGCTTCGGCACCAAGGGGTGCACAATCTAGCTTTGCCACTGATTGGAACTAACTTTATGCTCTCATTACCCGCCAGGAGTCCGAGGCATCTCCTGATATAATTACTGTTATGTTGAAACTCTTTTCCCATGATGTGTACTAATAACTTGATTTGGGGTCCACTCTCTCTTATGTGACCTCATTTGTGAGTGACATGTTAGTTTCAATCCCTAGTTTATTTCAGACCCTTTTTTCTATTTTTACCCTAATGGGTAAGTCTGTGGTTGCCGGAAGAGACTCTAGGGGTTTTGTGGTATCTGTGGGCGGTTGAGAGACTTTGGTAGATTTATTTGAGTTATACATGGTTGATTTTGATGTTATATTAGGGATGGATTGGTTGCACTTGTTCTATGCATCTTTACATTGATGGCCCCGTAAGGTCGTCTTTAAATTCCTTAATAAGATGGTTATTAATTAGGAGTATGGTTCCTTAGCTCCTAAGGGATGGTTCATATCATATCTTAGATCTCGAAGGTTAATTTCTAAGGGGCGTTTCTATCATCTAGAAAAAGATTCTAACTCGGAGAGTCCTTCCTTACATTTCCTCCCGATGGTGAATGAATTTTCTGAGGTCTTCCCTGATGACCTTCCTGGTGTTACTCTTGATAGGGAGATTTATTTTGGGATAGATCTTGTTTTACTCGCTCGTCATATTTCTATTCCCCCATATAGAATGGCTCCAGATAAGTTAAAAGAGATTAAAGAGAAACTAGAAGATCTTTTAGATAAGGGTTTCATCCATCCTAGTATGTCTCCGTATGGTGCATTAGTGTTGTTTGTGCGTTAGAAGGATGGTTCCCTTCATATGTTTATTGACTACCGACAATTGAATAATGTAACAATAAAGAATAAGTTCCCTCTTTCAAAGATAGATTATTTGTTTGATCAGCTATAGGGTTCAAAGTTTTTCTCCAAGATCGACCTTTGATCTGGGTATCATCAGTTAAAAATTAGAGAAGTGGATATTCCTAAGACTGCCTTCCTAATATCCAAAGACTGCCTTCCTTACCCGATATGGGCACTTTAAATTCTTGGTTATCTCTTTTGGGTTGACTAATTCCCCGACAGCATTCATGGGCTTAATGAATAGAGTCTTCTATCAGTTTCTAGATTTGTTCATTACTGTGTTCATAGACGATATTATTGTGTACTCTAAGAGCATGGTGGATCATGCAGATCACCTGTGCATTGTTTTACACACCATGAAAGACCAATAATTGTATGCTAAATTATAGAAATGTGAATTCTGGTTAAACAATGTCACTTTTCTAGGTCATGTCATTTCTAGTGAAGGGCTCATGGTAGATCCACGAAAGTTGCAGTGGTTAAGAGGTGTCCTAGACCTACGACAACAATCGATATTTGGAGATTCTTGGGTTTATCTTGTTATTACAAATGGTTTGTGGAAATTTTATCTTCTACAGCTCCCCCTTTAGCTAAGTTAACTCAGAAAAAGGTAAAGTTCTAGTGGTTTGATTCCTTTAAGGGTAGTTTTGAGAAGCTAAAGGATAAGCTATTTTCGGTTCCAATCTTGACTTTGCCCACTGGCACGGATGGATTTATGGTCTCTTATTATGCATCTCATGTGGGGCTTGGTTGTATTCTAATGTAGCATGGCGAGGTGATTGCTTATGCCTTTAGATAGTAGAAGGTGCATGAGTAGAATTATCTGACTCATGACATGGAGCTATTGGTTGTGTTATTCGCAATGAAAATCTGGCATCACTATTTATGTGGAGTGCATGTGGATATCTTTTCCTATCACATGAGCCAGCAATATGTGTTTACTCAGAAAGAGATGAATCTTAGGCAAAGAAGATAGCTTGAGCTTCTTAAGTATTATGATAAGTCTTCACTACCATTCATGTAAAGCTAACGTGGTTATTGATGCTCTTAGCAAGTTATCCATGGGGATTCTAGTTCATATGGATGAAGGAAAATGGGAGTTGGTAAAGGATATTCACCGTTTGTCTAACCTTGGAGTTCACCTCTTATACTCTAAGGATTATGGTGTGTTTGTGCAAAAGGTGGAGTAGTCGTCTCTTGGTGCACAGATAAAAGAAAAGAAAGTGTTAGATCCAATCCTAATATGGATCAAGGGTGATGTGGGTGGTCAAAAGGTGATGGTCTCGAGTTTTATCGTGATGGTACTTTGCGGTACCAAGGGAGGTTATATGTTACCAATATAGATGGTTTGCAAGAGAGGATCTTGGCTGAGGGACATGAGTAGCGCTATGTTATTCATCGTGTTTCAGCGAAAATGTATCATGACATTAAGGAAATGTATTGGTGGAAAAATATGAAGCAGGATGTGGCTAGTTTTGTGGCTATGTGTATGGTGTGCAACAAGTGAAAGTTTAGCACATGAGGCCTGGAAGATTGTATCAAGAAATTAAGTTGCAATTGTGGAAGTAGGAGGTGATCAATATAGATTTCATTATCGGCCTTTCTTAGTCTTGAAATTAGTTTGGTTCGGTTTGAGTCATCGTGGATAGGATGACTAAGTTTGTTCACTTTTTGCTAGTAAGGACTAATTTTTTGGGAGAGGATTACGCAATGTTGTACCTCCAAGAAATTTTGAAGTTGCATAAGGTTCCTATTTCTATCATCTCAGATCGTGATACATTATTTTTATCGCACTCTTTGCAGCCATTTCAAAAAGGTTTGGGAACCAAGGTGAGTCATAGTACTGCTTTCCACTTACAATCGGATGGGCAAGAAGAAAGGACTATTCATATATTGGAAGCTATGCTTAGAGCTTGCGTCATTGACTATGGTTCTAATTGGTTTGAGCATTTTCCTCTTATAGAGTTTGTGTATAACAATAGCTACAACTCTAACATTAGAATGGCTTCATTTGAGGCCTAGTATGGTAGAAGTAGTAGGTCTCCTATTGGGTGGTTCGAGATTAGTGAGGCGGATATGCTTGGTCCGAACTTGGTTCACCAGGCTATAGAGAAGCTGAAGGTGATTCAGGATAGGCTTAAAGCTATCCAAAGTCGCCAGAAGTCCTATGTGGATATAAGGATAGGATGTTAGAGTTTGAGGTTATGGATAAGGTATTCTTGAAGGTGTCTCTCATGAAGGGAGTGATGCAGTTTGTGAAGAGAGAGAAGCTTAGTCCCTATAATATTAGCCCATACTTAGTTTTGAGAAGGGTGGTTAATATTGCGCACGAATTGGAGTTGTCTTCAAATTTGAGCTCCATTCACCCGGTGTTCCATGTAGATATATTGAGGAAATATGTGAGTAATTCATTGAAAATTATGCCTATCAAGGATATTGGTATCTTAAATTCCTTATCTTATGATGGGACCCGATTGAAATATTGTATAGGTAGGTTCGTTGGTTGTGGACCAAGGACATAGCTTCGGTAAAGGTTTGGTAGAGGAACCATAAAGTTTGAGAGGCTACTTGGGAAGATGAAGAGGATATGAAGTCCAAGTATCCATTCTTTTTTTGTGCTTTATAAGATTGTGCGTAAAGGTATGTGTTATTCTTCAAATCTTTGTTTTCTAATTTAGCTAAAGGTAGAGTAGAAATTTTTGGGGTTTGATCATGCTAGTCAATGCTTTGTTCCATCATTCGGGGATGAATAATTCAAGTGGGGGAGAGTTGAAATACCCTGGGTTTTGGCCCTTGGAAATTACCTGAGCTTTGAGCTCACTGTCCTGTTGACGACTTAACCATATGAGTTGTATGGTGTGGGTACAGGTCAAGTGACTCAAAATGTTAGGTATCCAGTGGATGGTGGTTGGGTTTCAATTGTGGTTACTACTTGGTGGTACGAGTCGTTAGGGGTGGTGATGGGTCGTTATGATGATCCTTCATCAAATCAAAAACTTAGTGACTTGACTTGGCTCTAAGTACGAGTGGCTTACTAAGAGTCGTAAGGATATAGTACGAGTGGTATAATGGAGTCGTACGTTGTCCAGTGTCTAATCCCTTTGGATTCTATCTTGGGTACGACTAGGCCATACGAGTCATATAGTTTAGTAGTGAGTGGGATCAAGGAGTTATATGGTGGACAATGTATGGGTGTCCATCTCAATTTATTGGTGAAGACACAATTGTACAAATCATATGTTTTGGTCATGAATCATGGGATCGACTCGTAACCACCTACGGTATTTTCATTGTTTTAAGTTGGGAGCATTCTGGACATTTCTCCTTTTTAACTCTCTTTTACACGACAACTTGAAACACCTTTTAGGACTTCATTAACCTATTATTCTCATTCAAACACTCTTAAAATCTCTCTCAAACGCTCTTTCAAGCAAGTGGCTAGGGTTTTATCAAGATAATCAATTAAGGCTTCCAAGGGTTGTTTCTCTCCATATTCCTTTGTGTCTAAGGCATATTACTCATCTCTCATTTTTATTTTACAAATATCATGTATTTTAATGCATTGTTTTCATGATATATTTATGGATTTGAAACAAGGGTTGGGGATTTTGGATGTTCATGGTTGAACAAGGTTTCTCATGGTTTAATTATGTTTTCTTTCATGCTATTATTGTGATTTTGACATTGCGGAATGCATTTTAATGGTAAATGGATTTTGGGGTATTATGGATTCCCCAAATTACTTGAGTATGGTTTGAAACTTATGTTCCCTCAACCTTTTTGATAAAATGCCAATCAGAATGTTTTTTGTCACCTAGCTTGACTATTCTTGGAATATTTGCATTCATAAATGGTAATGGAACTTAAATTGGTTTGGTTTGATTTCAAATGGTTTTGGTAAGGCATTGGTGTCCATGGTCTTGGTTTAATTTGAAACGGTGGAGTCTAATTTTGGTTTAATGATTCTATTTGGCAAAAGGATATAAACTTACAAGCTCTAATTTTCGTATGGCGATACCAATGATTAATGCCTAATAAAAGACTCCTTGGGAAATAGTTGTGAAAGTGTAATTGGTTTCAATATGGGCTTAAATAGGGTTGTGTAGCAAAGTCATGGGAGGTAGAGGTCCCGATGGGACCAATACATGAAACTCATGTTTGTGGGTATGAGGTATGGTCATGGTGATTGTGTGCATGATGTCACACTTTATATTTTGGGAGATGTACTAATCATCTCAGGTTATTCTCCAGTTTATGTAGCTAACACGCACCAAGGCCCTTTTAACAAGGGGATCTGAACCCATATAGCCCGAGGGTGGAAATTTAGGACGGCAGAGCTACACCATCAAGGTTATGGTTTTAACTGCATGCTAAACCTTGTTCACTATCCCAGATCGATATATATCTATTCATTTGAATGCATATGGTTATTTGATGTGGTTTTGAATGATGAAATTATTTTTTCCTTATCCCTAAGTTACATACTAGTGTTCACTCCGCTAACCGTCTTCGGGCACTGTATACCCATGCTATGCATAAACAGGCCATACTATTATTCCTCCTGCTAAATGACTTGGATTCGAGCATAGCTTTGAGTCAAACTAAAGTGGTAAGCTTCCATACTTCAGAAGACTCCATTTCATGCTATGGACTTCTTTTCATTATTGTTATTTCTTGGATTTTGGGTTTGTATATGGTTGGTGGAATGTCCTGAGTAGATGTTATTTGATTCTAGTTAGATGTTTTTTTATACTACTATGGGCATGGGTAGTGTCGGTATTGGTGTCAGCCTTGGTATTAGCGTTAGGGTTGGCACCGATAGGATATTTTGTTGAGGTTGCTGGATTATGATTATATACTTTATTTAATGTCCTTGAATTATTGCTATTTTATCTTGTTATATATTAATAATTCATCCTACATAGGTTGCAGGGCGGTTACGGTTAGGTATTATGGGTGGTCTCCAGTCCTGGTTAGACTTGAGATGCTAGACACAACTCGACCCTGGTTTGGGTAATGTCAGGAACACCTTTAACATGGATTCACACTATTTTGGGAATTGTTATTTTTTTTCTTTGGGTGTGACACACCTTTATATTGGAGTCTAGAGGGCGTGTCATACCCATGACCTCAAAAATTAAAGATTTTGCCATCTATTCCTCCTTCATTTTGCCATTACTCTTTTTACTTGGTAGCTAACTTCCTACTTCAATTTCATATGCTTAGATTCCAAACAAAGTTTAACATCATTCATGGTCTCCTATAATATTAAAAAATATGAATTATCACATACAACACCATATAATTAATCGAGGTACACTAGAACAACAGCTAGCTCAAGCTAGTTATACTAGTTTGTCGTCTAAACTCTAAGTGAACTAATTGCTTCCAAACTTGTTTTCCACACACCTTAAAAATTATAAAAAGTAATTTAATACATGGATGCTCAGTTAAGTAATTTAACACATCGATACTCAGTTATACAATACACAACTCATTACTCACAGATGAAGTTCTCAAAATTAGGCTAAACAAGCGTAGATTATGACACTTATGTGCATAAATCCACCTAATATTACCACCCCACACTTAAAGTCTTATTCTTAATTGAGCAAATCTTTACATTAAGCTCCATCTAAGGAAGAATCTGATATTACGACAATAAGAAAGACACTCAACTATTACTACAATGACTACACGAATAGCAAGTTCCACATTAAACATGTCATATACATTTTAAAACTCATGAATTCTACTTCAAAAAATCCAAACCTCAAAAATTCACTCCAACAAATTGGCAAACTCATGCATATTACTCAATTAAAGAGATTAAATAGGTCTCCTAACTATCATTAGACATTCTCCCTCACCACAAGAGAGTTACCATATTCACTCACAGATGTTCAATTCATTACAAGAATGGGTATTAGAATCAGATCACGCTCACTCTCACAAGTAATTCACATGCCACATAAGTTGAACCATAGACTTTCCCTTAGTGTAGTACTTTAATAATATCAGAATATTGAGGTTCAAGATAAAGTAGGACTTTAAGGGTTATAATGTATGTTAAGGGACAAATAAGAATTATTCTGGCCAATAATAGTGACTATCCTCCCTAAGCACTTTAATACATCATTGTAGACATTGAAATACTCTCTAACAACCAATTTCTTACCACTTCTATCTTCCGATATCTCTTTTTGTTTTTCCCTATCTCTTTAAGCACCTTCAGATATTGTACGGACAGAGTATTTTCTACCCATACATGATTCAGTTTTGATAAATCTTTTATTTATTACATTACCCCCAACCTCAACACACAAACTTTTTCAACACCAATAGCTACTATCTTGAGGCTTCACATTCATATTTTTCCTTCTTAAATTCTTACAATCCGTAACTCATGATTTTTAATCTAAAATACTTAGAATCTTTGGATCAAATCAAGTCAACTAAAAGAAAAGGAATAAGATACATATGAGGATACCAAAGAATAAGCTAAGGGCTCTATAATGCTAACTAAGATCATGCAACAAGGGTAGACATGAAAAGGTATTAAACTTGGATATCATCATCTCTAAACCCCACATTCATTATTTTGCTTTGCGCACACACCAGGAAATTTTTAGTCATTTATATGAAACAAACAATACAATAAAAAAAACCTCACATCATACATGGCACATGCACAAATAAAATAGTATCACTGTAGACAATAAACAAAGCAATAACATGAATTTAGAATCAAGCTAAAATCACTCAAGAGTTATTTAAAAGAACCTAGGGATCTCCAAAGTTGTCATTCAACATAATATACATTCTTTCACATTCAATCCACTTGAGATATGTAATTATACATAGTAACTAGCAAGAACATCTCATTATTCCTTATACAAAAATTTAAAATTTACTCCTAAAAATGAAAAAAAGATACTGGGTCTAAAGTGTGTTGCCTCAGAAAAGATCCAAAAAGAAAAATCAAGGGGTGGGTGAACTGTACCTTTACTAGATTAAAACCACCAAACACAAAACAAATCAACGAGAAAATCTTTTTGTAATTTTTCAAATTTAGTCAAAACTAGAAAAATAATTTAAAATAGAATCTAATTATCAATATTTCCCCTTAACCAATGAGAATATTGCCAACCAACATTTAAAATCACACTTTGTCCATATATTATAACATAAAATTAAGGATATAAATACTCCGTTGGGCCTCTACGCCTAGCTAGCAGTATCTTAATTATCAACGATGTTTGGTGAACCCCATACCCAGTGTTTTCTATACTCATTAGCTTTGGCTCTCCGGTACTTAGACTTTTCATCAATATTTTACTCAATAAAAGAAAAAACAAAATTTATATAATACGAAAAATATGAAAATAAAATACCTACCTTAACTTAGGTTGCCTCCCATGCAACGGCTAATTTAGTGGCGTGGTACGACCCACATTACTACTTCAATCGTATTATTTTAACCTTTTCCTCCTACTTGGAGGCCATCATATCTTTTTTTTACCTCTTGAGTATTTACTCTCAAGGTCTGTATCTTCTTTCAAAACTAGCCTTATTTGGATTTTTCACAAGTTTTTGAACATCTGACTCAATTTTTAGATTGGGCCACTCTATAAGATTATCTGTAAAAGTCATTGGACTTGCACTCCTCCACCCCAAACTCATCCACTTCCATGGCTGTGATAATTCATAAATATTTATAGTTAGAGGGAGGATTGACTATTTTGTACACCTTGAATACCACATCTTCATCATCTAGTATAATTGTTAGAGTACTCTCTAACATCAATCAATGCCTCTCCCATCAGAACGAATGGATATACTAGTATAATTGGAAACCTGTCATCTGCATCCTAATCAATAAAATAAGGTCAGCAAGAAGAATAAAATTACAAACCTTAAAGAGCATGTCTTCTATGATTCTTTTAGGTTGCATTCTCGTTCTATGCTCCATTTAAA
This sequence comes from Capsicum annuum, assembly GCF_002878395.1. Classification (NCBI taxonomy): domain Eukaryota; kingdom Viridiplantae; phylum Streptophyta; class Magnoliopsida; order Solanales; family Solanaceae; genus Capsicum; species Capsicum annuum. The sequence continues at coordinate 78,601,430 of NC_061113.1, forward strand.
GCACCACAGAACATGGCCTCAACTTTCCTAATCTAAGCATGTTAAAAATAGATAGGGTGATAAAATTTATGCTTTCCTCCAAGTTACTCAAAACACATCACTATCACTAATTTGTATAGGGAGGGTGAACCTCTCTAGATCCTTCGGTATTGTTGGAGTTTTTTTATCACAACTGAACCATACTCCTCAGTAGATGTCACCATTTAAATATCACTCAAACATATCTTATTAATTACCACATCTTTTAAATTTTTGGCATATTTAGGCATATCCTTCAAAATATCTTGCAATATGAGATAAAGGTAAAGTTCTCTGAACATGTCAAAGAATTTCTTAAAATATGCATCCTTCTTAGCCTTTTTGAAATTCTAAGGGAATAGTGATAAGGGTATTTATTGTGTACACTTAGCTGCATTGGTTTTTGGGCACATAGACTTCCCTAAATTCATAGCATCTTTGAGTTTCACTTGCATCTCCTCTACTTTCTTTGGGACTAACTCTGTTTGTACCTCCTAGTTTTTCTTTGGAGGTCAGTAAATAAAGTATCTACTACACCTCAAAGTGTTTGTCATTACCTCTTTAGATTCTTTGTGTCACTTGGTAGACAACCATGAGGTCTGGTATTTTGTGCTTGAGCTAACTTCCCCAACTGCATCCCTAAGTTCTTCTAAGTATGTTGCTTATTTTTAATCTTTATAGTCACCTGTTCTTGATTTGATATGATTTTTTTATGATCTCTTAAATATTACTAGCCTGCATGTTCTACCTCTACTTAAAATGAGCCTAATTATTGCCCCAAGATCTGTTGAGCTGGCTTTGCCACTTGTGGTTGCAGCCATTTTCATAATTCACATTTCCCCATCTTTGTATTTCCTACAAATTTTCCCATTTCTGGATTTTCTCCTCATGAGTCTGGAGAGTGGCCTATAATACCACAAATCTTAAAAATGGGTTCTGTCGGATTGCATTCACCTGGGCTTGAGTTTTGGTCACATGCAACTTACTGAACTACGTCATTATTTGGTTCAATAAGGATGATAGTTGAGCAACCAAAGCTGTGAAACTATCCACTTCAATCATCTCAGAATGTTTCTTTACTTTAATTTTTAGGCATATCTCTCAGTCATTCAGGATTACCTTGCACAATTTGATTTAGCAAAGTCTACAACTCATCATAAGTTTTCTTCAAAGCTGGACCACCTATAACTAAATCTAACAAAACTTTTTTTGTGTAGTCAAGAGCATTAACAAAAGTATAATCCAATACCTCATTTATCTATTGATGGTGCGGGAAAGTCCTGAGTAGTGATTTGAATCTATCTCAAACATGATATAAGTTCTCATTTGGATTTTTCTTAAGACATAGAATCTCATTATGTAACATTGTAGTTTTTTCAAAGAAAAAGAATCAAATAAGGAACTTCTTTGCTATATAATCCAATGTAGTGATTGAATTTTAAGGTTCTGCCAATCAATCATTTCTTTGCTTCCCCCAAAAGTGAGAAAGTGAAGAAAGTGGGCTCACATAGTCAGTGACAACTCCAGTAAGGATGAAGGTACCACTGGTCTCTAAGAAGTTCTATAGATAAACTTAAGAATCCTCATATGTTAGGCCTATGAATTTCCCATTATTGTCCAATAACTACACCATATTATATTTAAGCTCAAATCTACGTCCAGGTTTCGATCTGTGAATGGCGAAGGTAACATTGGTTGCTTGTGGGATTGCCACTTTGCGTACTGTCTTCCGGTCTGGTTGACCTACATCCATTGGTGCATGAATAGATTTTTTATGTGGAACTTTTGTTATGTAATAGAGAAGTACTATTTCTCTCCTTAACTAATGTAAGCATCCCGCAGGTTTAGGATATGGGTCCACCAAATCTATTTTCCTTGCCAGCTTACTAGAGATTTAGAACTATTCCTATAAATTTAGAAGCTAAAATCATGTTTTTAGCACTTTTGAAACAAAATAGCAAAACTAAAAATAAAATTGCCAACTTTTAAGTCCCTGGCAACTGCACTAAAAACTTGTTGCATCCTAGCACACACACAAGTGTACGAGGTCACCAAATTAGTAAAGTATCCTCTAAAATTCAAGTATAGATCCAACATGGACTTGTGCTCAACAATAATCTAATTGTAGCATTAATAAACAAATTAAAAAGTGCTAACTGTAATCGAGAGAGTTTAATAGTTGATAATTCAAAATTAACCATAAACAATTTTATAATGGAAAGTGTTGGAGATAGTAATAGGGAGAACTTCAAGGCCAAGCCACTACAAACAATCCTGCTTAACTATATAATTTTTTTTAGTTAATTACTTTGATTGTGGATTCAAGGGGTTGATATCGTGATTATGTTCTTTCGAGTCTCTAATCATGTACCAAACTTAGAGCCACAACTATATGGTTGTGTGGGGATATGAGAACTAGAATAAAAGCATTTATATGTCTTTCTGTATATAAAAAAAATGGGGAGAATTAGGTATATTCCTATCTTGAATGCAAATCTTAACTTCAATTCATTCAAAGTTTATTAACCCACTGCATATATCCTACGATCTAATCTATTGTTCCTCTTCCCGGGCTCGTAATAGATATATATGTTTCTCTAAAAGGTCGTGAATACAGAGAATAATAGAAATAAGGATATATGAAAAAATAATAATGACAATCAAATTTAATAAACTCAATTGAAAGCATAAGTAACCATGTTCTGTGTATCAACCCTAGAAGCAGGTGTTTAGCCACTCATGGTCTTACAACGATCATAAGAATGAAATTCAAGTATAAAAACCAGAAGTAAACTTAAGTAAAGATTAATAACCGTAATTTCTTCCTCATCAAGTATATTTTCATCCCCAAAAGTCATCCAACGCTCTTACAACAAGTGATAAGTGTTCTATTCATACTAGGAGAAAAGTTTGTCATTTTGTGCCCTTGGGTGTGTATCACTCGTGTTACTCCATATTTAGGGGAGAGGAACTCTATTAAAAAATATAAACACTATTTTTGGGAATTTTTATTTTTTGTCTTGGGGAAGTGTAATTCCCTTATCTCAATGGCTAGAGGGTGTCGCATGATCATGGTCTAAAAAATTTCAGATTTTGCCATCATTATACCTTTCTTTTGCATTTGATTTTCTTACCCGGTCTCTACCTTCCCACTTAAATTTTAGATTTCTTATCATCCCAACATTGATTTTAACATCATACATGGTCTCCAATAACGTCAAACAAGATGAATTAGCGCATACAAAACCATAGAAAATAACACCTAGCTCAGACTAGTAGCACTAGTTTTCTTTTCTAAACTCTAAGTAATCAAATTGATTACAAACTTATATTGTACACACCTTAAATACTATAAAAAGGTACTTTAACACATGGATTCTCAGTTATACCATAAAAATCTCATAATGCACACACGAGGTCCTTAAAACTAGGCGAAATAAGCATAGATTATGACACTTATGTGCATAAATCCACTTAACCTCACTTAGTATACACTTTTGGGGTTTAGTAGCCATCCCCTCTAGTCCTATTTAAGGTCAAATATATTAATTATCTCATTATAGATCTAGGAAACCTTATTTCATTATTATATATATATATATTTGGACCCTAGGATGATTTTGACATCTTTTCGATTCATCCGTAACTTGTATTTCCTTCAAAGACTGCCTCGAGTCTAAAACATACTATTCATCTATGATTCTTCAAAACTAGCTTGAGTATGACACATACTATTCATATATGATGCTTAAAGACTAGTTCAAGTCCGATATTTTTTAATTATGTATGCTATTAGAGTCTAGTTCGAATTCAGCAATTATGGTTCATTTATGATAATTAGGGGTCCGATTTGTGTTAGGCATTTATGGTACAAAAGGATTAACAGATATGGTTTTGGTGGAGGGTTACTTTATGAGTTATTATTGTTGGTAGTTTTCACTTGATTGCATTAATCGAGCTTATGGAGGCTTGGTTGTATTTTCCTTCTCTTATTTGGGCCTTCTGTCTTATAGGGGCCCTGTTATGGTGTATTTATCTTGTATTTATCTACTTTATTATTTACTTCTATCAGTTGGTGTGTTATTTTAGGTTTGCCCTTTTACCCATGACTTTAGTTTGCATTCTCCCATCTTAATATGCTCTTATTATGATTTATCTCGGTCGGTTGATGATGTCTATGAGTACCCATTGTTTTGATGCTCATACTAGACTTCAACATCTTTTAGATGCATATCTCAGTACTAGTTGTCGCTATTGACGTTTTATCAAGATCATTCCATAGTTTGTAGATAGGGTGAACTTTTAGAGCCTGAGTTGGTTCTCTTCCTTCTGTTACTTTTGGGACAGTCATTCCTGTAGAGACTATTTGTATATTGATAATATAAGTACTATTATTCATTTGATTAGTGTTTGTATTCTGAGATTACAAGGTTGTGGGATATACTTTTACTCTTTCACTCTCTTATTATATGTATATATTATCATTTTTACATTATATCGCCTACAATCCACTCATATTCCTAATTTTCAATATTAATCATAACTTCAACCATCTAGCCCATTACTTATCGTTTCGGGCTACAGTTTGGCTTACCTATTGGTGGACTAAAGTATGTGTCATTATGAAATGAGAAATCGGGTTATCACATGATTTTCTTTTATTATCATATTTAATAAAAGCTTGTGCATATTGGGGTTATTTCTAATGAATCTATGATTCAATTTTACCTTTTGAAGGAGAAATCAATCATGTCACTTAGAATTTCAACAAGTGAATTATCTCTTTAAATTCTGGCCATAGTAGAACTTTTAATTTGTTCCGCTAAAGGACCACTCTAATCCGACTTGCTTTCTAAGCATGTCAAAAAGAAAAACTTCATTGTTTTGGTTGGTGCCATTAAATTATTTCTTCCAACTAGATTTTCTATTGTCTCTTTGTTCTATATTGCTGAATAGTGGTTTCCTATTTTCAATATTATTTTATTCTATAATGCGTTTGTTTTTCAAGTTTTTAAAGAACAATAACATATTCAGTATATTCTCACAAATTAGGGTCTCGAAAGAATAAAATGTATGCAGTCCATATTACTATCTTAAGAAAATAGAGAGACTATTTTTTATATACTCAACTCAGGAAAAATAAAAAATGCGTTTACAGAACCAATGTTATTATAATTTTAAGGAGTACACTTTTTGGAATATTAACCTACGACATTTTGAACACACATTTAATGTAAAAAATGAGCAAGAAATAAATAGAGTTAGAATTTGTTTTTCACAATTGTAGCAAAATAGTATATTTTTTGAGTAATTCAGAGACCTCTCATCAACTTATCTTTTATTGCACTAACCTTCTTTCTGATTTACAATATTTCGATTAACTCCCTTATTTTGATTTTCTTATTACCATTTTTTTAAACTTATTTATCACAGGATATAAATATCTATTGATAAATATGTCTTAATATAATAACAAAATCTGACTATTAGTTAATTCCATCAAAATATTTTTTTATTAGTTTTACTCTTTCATTTATTTTACTAAATTTTATTGCTCAAATAAAAATAAAAAACAAGTATTTTAAAATCCACACTTTGTCCTATTTTCCTAAATCATCTCTATTTCATATGCACATTTGCTTTAAGATTTTCATAGAGGAAGTTACAAGGTCTCATTTAATAATATTTAAAATTTTCATGCGCACGTTCACTTTTGGTCTTCCCACTTTTGGTTACAAGGTCTCATTTCAAATATTTAAAATAACTTTATTTTAAAATTTTTGTTTTATCCGTGGTAAAATAATTTACAGATATATTTGTCTAACACTTCTTTTAAATAATTAATTTTATCAAAAATACTTTTCTCTTAATTTCATGATTAGTCAATAAAAATATATTTACCTTTAGCATAAAACATGTATAATTGTACACAGTACAATAATTTTTGAATCACTTACAAAGTTTTGTGATGATGATTTCAGTTATATATAATAATAAGATATTTAAATATTATTTTTCAGAATCACAAGTCTTTATTACTTTTGCTTGATGTTTGATTTTCAATTTTGGTGGAGGATTGATTTGTCTATCGGTGGTATACTATAGGTGACATCATGAGCATAGATTTTAGATTGTGATTGGTAATAATAACAACGCATAGAATTGAACTCTAGCATGAATCCTCTTTATGGACTCATCAAAATTGAATCAATGAAGGGCCAAATTACAAGTTCACTCAATAGATAATGGTACACCTAATGATGCATTGACTTATTTCGGAAGAATTTATGCTGCTATTGAATTGTATCATTGTCATTGTTATCAAAGTTCTCTTCAGTATTGATGAAGTCCATCTCAGTTGCAACAGGTTGAGTTGAGAATGACTGAGTGACAGGAACTATTAAGCATTCCTCTTATAAGAAGGGCAAGATCCTAGGAGTTTCTAAAAGTTGGTGCGAAATTTGATAAAATCTTATTTTCTCCCTACTTTAATAAAATTGTCAAAATTCTGTCTTTTGACATTTGAAAGAAAGAGGACATCATTTGTTTTATTCTGACAAGAAATGAGAATAAAAGTTTTTATTGCTATGCCTTTGGATATAAATTTCATATCAAAAAGGTAAAATTAATGACATGTTTTGTCATTATTAAAGACACCTCGTTATATGTGTGCGTTACAGAAGATTTTTAAAAGTATGATTTCGACATAGTACTAGATGACACACCTTAAAAATTCTAAAATTGAGATTTTGGTCGGGCTAATATCATTCCGTTATAGTAAGAATTTTTCCTCTAGTGTTGTTGTCATAGCGGCCAACAAGCAGCTATAGTAGGATGATAGGACCAAAACCTCAGGTCCATTTTTGATATTCTCTTGCATCCTCTTTAGTTAAAAATATGATGTGACTTGTTCTAAAAACCCTCTTAGGGTTACCTCATGTCTTGGAAGGAACAGTGGAGGTATTTAACCTTAATAGGGTAAGACCTATTATTTTCTACTAATTTCACATCCCAAAGAGTCAAAAACCTATGTTTATGCCTTTGTAGAAGTTTCTTGTCATCCAGGTATGCTAGATTTATCTGAGTAGATTAGACCTAGGTAAGCACAAGCATGATGTAGATTGATAGAAGATAGCATCTTTAGGCCTTTGGGCACATATGGATGAAATTCGAGTTAATTGGGTCTAAAAGTGTTGTTATATTGTGATACTCAAACTATTCATGTATTTACATGTTTACCTTGTTGTTGTTCATCCTTACAGGATTAATAATGGTGTATTATCAAGAATTTGTGGTTTAATCTAGTTAAATGCTTATTCTTTGATAGTGGTTAGTGTTGGTTGATTTAGAAGAATCTATGGTGGTAACCGTAGGAATGAAAAATTGATAATGTATCAAACTACTAGGATGATTGGCTAGGGGTGGGTTATAAGCCACATGTCATATGTGTAAATTATAGGTAATAGTTTAAATGTAGGTGAAATGTAATGACTTGATTTTTGTAAATTATTCATTTATGTGAGATTTTACCATTTTACTTGTCACGACCCAAAATTCAAAGGGTCATGATGTCATTTATCACAGAAAACCTTTACAAGTAAGCCTATACTCCCAAACCGATACACAAAGAGGGAAAAGTCAATAATAACCCCATCAAGAATGAAACCGAACCATACAAGTATAAATGTATAATAAATGCATAAAGAAACATAAAAATGTAGCCATAATTCCCATAAACTAGGTGTCAACAATATAAGAATGTATCTTGTACAACTTGAATCCATACAAATACATAAGATATCTAAATATAAGAGAAACTCTGTCTCTGAATTGAAAGTAAAGACATATTTTAAAGAGAAAGGTAGTACAAGACATCCAGATGCCTGAAAATAATCAACTATCTTATCAACTCCTACAATTGTCTGAGTCAAGCAATATGGGGAACACCCAAACCTGAATCTGCACCAAAAGGGTACAGTAAGAATGAGTACGGTCCACTTGTACTCAGTAGGTATCATATGTCGTTTAAGAAAAGCAGAAAATAAGGTACATAAAATACAGACTATGGGCATGTCACTTGCAATCCAAAAATGTCCTAGAATTGTAGCCCATAATGCTTGCACTAACCGTTTTAATATATATATATATATAGAGAGAGAGAGAGAGAGAGAGAGATCATAAATACAATAGCAATACACCAAGTATATCACAAATATACACCATATCACATGCAAGTATAAATATAGAAGATCATGTATATACATATAATACCCTAGGTTTTGAATTCTAATTTTTTCTCAGTAATCATGCTTACTGCTCAGGGTACGACTAATGTGACAAGTAACGAAGACTCATCATGAGTCATATAGTGCCTTTCATGGTCTACTAGTTAGATAGTTAAATATTTCTACCTTAAGTACGACTAGGACCCTATGAGTCATAAGGTAATGTCACGAGTCTTGGTAAGGAACTCGTGACCTTAATAGTGAGATGACCCAAGGCTTCTGTCTTGGTAATGAATAGAGTCCCCAAGTCGTATGGTGAGGTCACGAGTCATATGGTGGGACTCATGACTATACCAGTAAGGTGGCCTAGAGTCACTGCCCAGACTACGAGTCATAATGATGACTCGTCACAGTGACCACGAGTCGTTACCTGACACGTAGAAACTAGGAGTTATTTTCCTGCACATTTTTCATTAAGGGTAATTAGGTATTTCCCCTTCTTTTACAATATTCCTACGACATAAAATATTCCCTTAGCCCTATTTCCACCCATTGAACATAACATAAACACTCTTTTCTCTCTCAAATTTCTAAGTCAAGAACAAAACTAGGGTTTCCAAGAATTGGTCATCCAAGTCTCAAAGTATATATTCTTCTCCAAATTCATGGTATTTTTAGGCATTTATCTCTAATGATAAGATTGTATTTTTGTCTTAGCTTGAAATGGTTGGTATTCATATGGTTTTAATGTTTGGTTTTGGAATTTTTGTTGAGGGTTTTGGATGATTATTGTTAAAAAGGTATTCCGATGGTTTATATGCATTTGTTTATGCTTTACTTATGGATTTTGGAACTCATTGGGTGCATGGGTATGGATAATTGAATAAGGGTCGTGGATTCCCCTAAATTTTTGTATAATAGATAAGGGTCGTGGATTTCCCCAAATTATATGGATTTTTGGTATTGGAATTGGTCATAACTTTAACCCACCTTATAAAATTGTCTCTGAAATATGGCTATAGGAATAATTTAGCAATTTTTTAAACTATTGCATTGAATACAAGGCTAATGTAATATAAATGGTTTTGAAAGGCCTCAGTGGCCATGATTTAGTTTTAAATTGGAGATTGGAGGTCGTGGGTTCCCCTAAGTTGGTGGATGATTGGAATGACATGATTCTATAAATGTCATGACCCAAACCAGGGTCTGGCCATGACGGGTATCTAAAGTCTACCGTAGACCGGAGACCACCACCATTGCCTTGTTAAACAAAACACAATACCCTAGCAGTGGATGAATTCTGAACATATAACAAGATAGACAAAATAAGCTCAAAGGAGTCTAAGATATGTCAAAAACCAATACCTAATCCACATTAATGCACAAAGCCTCCACTATCCAAAAATAATCAACTTCAGGACATGCCCCCAACGATACCCAAATGAAACCTTGAGAAATAGTATATGAAATAAAATAAACCAAGAAGTAATGGCCTTTTGGATGAAAAAGGCTCGCCACTTCATGATAACTAACTAATAGTCCAAGATCACCTATCACTGCACAAGAAAGGTAGAAGTGTCTCTGATTTTTCCATCGTGTGGTGATACAATGTCCAGAGATGGTTAGCAAATTGAGAGCTAGCATGTAACTCAGGAAAGGGATAAAATAATGTTGTGATCAACAGTTTAAAATCTTCCTAAACCAATGCACACAACTATATGCATATACGTATACATAAATATAACATGCCATAATAGAGAACAAGGATTAGCATGAACATTAAAACACTAATCAGGACTATATAGCTCAACCATCATAAAAAAAACCAACAGGTTGTATAGGTTCAGCTCACTCTGGTGAAAGAGCCCTAGTGTGTGCTAGTCGCACGCACCAGAGATATCAAGGAAGACCAGGAAATACCCTAACCCCACGTCAATCTAAGATACAAATATATGTAAGAGTGACATATGCACATGGTCATCAAGACCAAGCTTAAAATTGGTAAACATAAGTTTCCAGTATCAGCCCTCCCCCCCTCCCCGGGGACCTCCACTTTCATTGCTTAGCTATACAACCCCCTTTAAGCCCATGCTCAAATAAGTTTTGTATAACCCATTCATTAAAAAAGAAATTATACATTAAGGCACCCCAAAGTATCTTTATACTATTTATCTTGCAAGCTCATAAATATGCCATTACAATTCCATTAACTTGGGGGAATGCCTCAATTACCTTTTGTTCATTAAATCAAAACATAGACAACAAGGCCTTCAAAATATATATATATATATATATATAAAACGTTTTAACCATTTATGCAATCCAATAGTATGGTTAAGTATGTCAAACCATGTGACAAATCCATATTTCAAATTCAATTTCACAAATGAGTTGAGGGAATACAATTATTTAGATCCAATTTTGTGATCAAAACATAAATTTTAGGGAATACCTCGACCCCCATGCCATTCCTACACCCATGAACCCCATTAATTAAATTATTAAATTCAATGCATAAATAACTTATAAAAACCATGGGAAAAAATTTCAAGGATCAACCATTCCAAAACTCTCAACCCATATCAAAACCCATAATCATATCCATATAAGTAAACTATTTAAAAACACATGTTTATCACAAAATAAGGTTTGGGGAAGAGTAAAATGCATAAAAGTATTAAAATTATGGAGAGAATTCAATCCTTAGAAGCTCTAATTACCATCCTTGAGAAACCCTAAGTGTTTTTACTTGAGTGAATTTGAGAGAGTTTTTGAGAGTTGTTTTGATTGTATTACGGATGATAAAGGGGGTCTTAAATATGGTTTCAAGTCGTGGGTTATCATTGGGGAAAAAGGAAAATATCCAATGTGCCCTTAATTAAAAATTGAAAAATTGTTGCCAGTGACTATGGGTCACTATACGACTTGTAAGGACACTACGAATCATCACCACGAGTGCAGTCAAGGTAGTAGCTCAGGGACCCTTCACTGGTTACCTCGAGTCGTACACTACGACTCATATACAAACCATACAACTCGTAAGGACCTAATTGTACTCCAAGAAACTTAGGCCATCACATTTTTTTCTACGGAAGGCACACTACGACTCATAGAGAGTCCAAACGACTTATTAGGAAAGACAAAAAAACAAAAGGAATCTACATTGTTCACCCTATGACTAAGGTTCTATGACTTGATAGACACCTTATGAATTGAAGAGAGGGTCGTAGTCTGGGAAGTAAGCTTAAATGTCATGAAATTTTCAAGGGCCAAAATTTAGGGTGTTTCATTCTCCCCCTTTAGGATCATTCTTCCTCGAGCGATGGGTTAAGGATTACACTAGCACAATTTAAAGTAGATTACAAACACACTTACCTTTAACAAAGATAGAAAATAAAGATAGCAGGAAAATATACATACCTTAAGCATGATTACCAAAAGATAGGAACAAAAATGGATATTTTGACATCATGTCCTCTCCTGCTACCCGAACGTATTCTTCCACCCCAGGTAAAGCATCTAATAACCCTTAAATATAACCACAATTCTCTACTATGATTTCAGCTATGAATATAACAATCTAATATTTCAATTTCATAATCTCCCCTAAAAGAACGTAACTACAAAGGCCTGAATATAATTGCATATTTCTTCTATGTCAAGGCCTAATTCAGAACTAAAGGTTCTAGTGTAAGCTATGGGACACTATACTCCACTCCCCTCCAGTAATACCACTCTATTTCATTACAATAATAGAACAACCTATAGTCATAAAATTAGGGAGTACTAGCCACTTATCACCATGGTTGTATCTATTAATCACACCATTCGCAACCATCCTTCCCACACCTACTTCATTGATTTTCCAACTTTGATCACTATCACAAAGGTTTCACCCCATCTCCTTTTCTTAATTATTTCACATAACAAAAGTCTATCTTACTCTTATACTCTCGTCTATGGCCTTTTATCCACTCTCTTTTCTAAAGCATTACTACACTTCCATAGCCACTACTATACTACCAAAATAAGAGTCACTACGGAACTAGAGTACAAGCATCAAGGATGGGGGTTTACTTCTTAATTATGACTTCTATCAGTCGTACTATTCCAAGTGACACCCGTGAAATAAGACATAATATAATAGACATGAAATACTTCATAAAAACCACCTATATCATGAATTAAAGGTCATCTCAGTATAAACATAACATCACATGAGTTCCTCGGATTAGGCACAATGAGAAACACGAGTGCAAAAATCATAGGTCATATAACATAAAGCCGAGACTTATATATTCAAGAAATAAGATAGGGACTGCAGCTTGAAAGTATTGCCCCTTATTTTAAAGGCTGAGAATGGTGTTAGTTTACATAAGTATCATCACTTTGGGCCAGGACACGACATAAAATGAATCGGTAGAAAATAAAACACATAGTTCCTTAGAACTACGTATAAAGTGTGACATAAGTTTTATGGATCACGAGTGTCATATGCTAGAGCTTGAATAATTGAAAGATTGATTTCTGAGAATCGCTATCTCTTCCAGTTCAGAGGTTGTAGCATAGACATAGGTTGCATGGAGAACTCGAACCTTAGGCATAGGCACCATCTACATATATACGATATTGGTAGAATGACCTCTTAAACTGGAGTAGGAGGAATTTTCTACAAAAAAGTAGATTTATCATGACGCTTCCCTAAAACTCACCACCATGAGAAAGTTAATGATCATCCTTAGTTATACATTTTACTAGACATCTATTGTATGAACACACTACCCTTCAGGGATACTAATCTTAACTTCCTTTAGCCTCTATAGCTAAAGCAATCATCCTGTGAGGCACCTGCTCATGAGTATGCATATCCATACTTTTTTAATCCTTAGCATACTAACATTATACCTCCAATTTATTCTGTTGCATCATTCTCCTCAAGCTATACTCTTATCACAACAGCCGACACCTAGAGCTCAAACATAATTTTGGGTAACAATCATGCACTATTAACGATGAATTCTGTATTATACGCTTGTCCATCAAATAGAGAGATCACCCTAAATTCATTAGTTTACTTAACTACAATCCTCCAACATGTTCTTCTTTACAATAAACCTATTTAACTACCGATAGTCCATACACATCCGAAAAAACCCATCTTTCACACACACAAAAATATAGAAGAATTTTATAAAGAAACACTAAGATGAATAAAACCCATATCAAGGAGATCTTTCAACTATTCCTTAAGTTCTTTCAACCTATCTAGAGCCATTTTATAGGGAGGGATAGAGATAAGAAGGGTACCTGGGATGAGATCAATCCCAAAGTCTATTTCCTATCAGGAGGAATACCAAGAAGATCATCAGGAAAGACCACATAACACTTATTGACTATAAGAACATATTGTAGAGAGGGACCCTCTAAATTAGAATCCTTAATATGCACTAGATGATAAAGACACTGAGTAAAAATCAATTTCTGGGCTTTATGAAATGAACCTTCACATAGGTACTAGGGAAATAATTTCCCACTCGATCAAGGTTCATTTGAGAATTAGAAACCAACCACACGGGTCTGATAATCAAGAGAAGCATAACACGAGTAAAGCCAATCCATCAACAATGTGAAATCAAAGTCTAAGATATCAAACTCTATTAGATCCACCAATGTCTCCCAACTACAAATAGATATCATACAATCCTTATAAACCCTTTTATCCATAATAGAATAACGTATGAAGGTAGACATAGAAAGTGATTGAAAATGCCCTTAGGGTTTAAACTAAAACGAACAACCATATATGGAGTCAGATAAGAGAGAGTAGACCTCGGATATGGCAGATAATATACATCATAAGAGAAAAAGTGTAATGTACCAGTAAAAATATTAGGAGATGCCTCAAATTCCATATGAGTGGCAATAACATAGAGACAACTCTGACTAGTGCCGGTACTAGACATAGCACCCTTTGGTGTTGAGGCTGAATAAGTAATAATCAAAACCTTATTAGCTCTAGTAGAAACCCTTAAAGGATACCATCGTTGTATGTGAAAAAACTAATTACACCTATAACATCGATTCTTTCCCTCATCATACTGTCAATGATGTAATTGGCCATAAAATGGACAAAAATAGTAGGGTGGGGCTGACTGAGCTCCACTAGCTAGAATTTGGGGCCCCTGTGCTTCAAAATCATTGTTGACCTAAAAGAGACGATCACCAGAAGACCTATGATAAAGAGAACTAATGGTTGCATGGGAACTCCCCCAATTTCTTTTTTTGTTCCCTCGCCTACCATATCTACCACTTTCTTTTTGAATCCTTCCCTGCTTTGAATCTATGATCCTCTTACCCTATTTAGCTCTTAGTTTTTCCTGATTCCTTCTCCCACTAATGGGACTAGACTAGCATGACGAGAGGCAACTATCTAGGTCAACAGATGAATAGGAAAAAAAATCAACATTAGAAATATATCCTTAAGGTACTTGAGCATGAGTGTCACCGACTGGAGAAATATCGCTAGGACCGGTGGAACTCCATGATGGAAATCTAAATTAAGGACCCAAGACTGGGTCTGTACCATATAAATAGGACGAGTTCCATCCATATTATCCTCAAATGGGACAGAGTAGTTTCCACAATCATCAGATCTTCTTGGAGGCATGATCTAAAAAGTGACCAAATAGGAAATAAAGGAGATCTCAACACCCTTGATTTTACAACTCGAAAGTAGATCACTAGAAAGGGAAACATTCAGACATCCTCTGAGCCTCTCCCTTATAAGTGTCGTATTCTACACATCTATAAAAAAGACTATACTTGACATGGATTTATGGACACCCATTGACACCAAACCTAGGCTCTGATACAACCTTTGTTATGACCTAATTCAAGGCCTGGCCGTAATGGGTATCTCAATTTTGTCATGGATTAGAGACCACCCCTTTGCTTTGTCAAATAAAACATAATACCATAGTAGTGAATGAATTCCAAATATATAACAAGATAGACAAAAATAAGCTCAAAAGAGTCTAATATATATCAATAACTAATACCATATCCACAGTAATCCATAAAGCATCTACTATTCAAAAATAATCTAAGTCAATACATGCCCTCGATAATAGCCAAAAATACCATGAGAATTTTCTATGACATGAAATAAACCAAGAAGTAATGGCCTTCTAGAAGAAGAAGGCTTATTATTTTAAGTTGACTCATGAATGGTCCATCATCATCTATCCCTATACAGGAAAGGTAGAAGTGTCTCTAATTCCTTCATCATGTGGGGATACTACATCCAAAGACCATTAGCGGATTGAGTGCTAGCATGAAAATCAGGGAAGGGATAAAATAATGTCATGATCAATAGTTTAAAATTATCCAAAACCAATGCACACAACTATATGCATAAATATATACATAAATATAACATGCTGGGATAGCACAAAGCTTAGCATGAACTTTAAAATATTAGTCTAGACTATGTAGATCAACGGTTATAAATGCCACCCATAAGCTATATGGCTTCATCTTCCTATGTTAAAAGGCCTTAATGCGTGTTAGTTGCACGCATCGGAGGTATCATGGATGACCAGGGAATACCCTGATCCCATTTTAATCAAGGATAGAAATATATGTAATGTGCGATATATACACATGGTCATCAAGACCAACCTTATGTCGGCAAACATGTGTTTCCAGTATCAGTCTCCCCTCCTCTGCTGACCTCCACCTTCATGGATTAGCTATACAACCCCCTTTAAACCCATATTAAAATAAGTTTCATATAACCCATTCATTAAGCAAGTAATTATACACTAAGATACACCATGCTATCTTTATACCATTTAGCTTGTAAGTTCATAATTATGCCATTACAATTCCATTATGTTGGGGGAATACCTCGACCCTCTTTTGTTTATTAAACTAAAATATACCCAACAAGGCCTTCAAAATCCATATTTAACCTTTTAGCCATTTATGCAATATGGTAGTTTGGGTAAGTAAGTCAAACCATGTGACAAATCCATACTTCAAATTCAATTTCACAAATGAGTTGAGGGAACACAATTATTAAAATCCAATTCAAAGTTTAAAACATCTATTTAGGGGAATACCTAGACCCCCATCCCAATTCCCACACCCATGTGCCCCATTAATTCAAAATATTCAATTCAATGCATAAATAACTCATAAAAACTATAGGAAAATAATTCAAGGATCAACTATTTAAAAACCCTCAACCCATGTCAAAACCTGTATTCAAATCAATGTAATTAAACAATTTAGAACACATGCTTTTCTCAAAATAAATTTTGGAGAAGTGTAACTTTCCTGAAAGTATTACAATTATGGATAGAATTCAATACTTGGAAGCTTTAATTGCCAATCTTGAGAAACCCTAAGTGTTGTTACTTGGGAGAATTTGAGAGAGTTTTTGAGAATTTTTTGTGTTGTGGATGATAAAGAGGGTCTCAAATAGTGTTTTAAGTCATGGGTTATTATTGGGAAAAGGGGATATGTTGAAAGTGTCCTTAATTAAAAAATAAAAAATTATTGACAGTGACTATTCGTCACTATACAACTCGTAAGGACTCACTATGACTCGTAACCGTGAGTCTTAGTAAAGGAAGTAGCTCAGGGATCCTTCATAGGTTACCTTATGAGTCATACTCTATGACTCATATACAGACCATACGAATCGTAAACACCTAAAGTACCCTGAGTAAAAACTTGGGCCATCATACTAGTTTTGTTATGGAAGGCATACTACAACTCTTTGAGAGTTCATATGACTCATTAGCCACAACTTATAGCCAAGACATAAGCAATGTGAATCTTTATTGGTCACCCTATGACTAGGGCCTATGACCTGTATAGATACCTTACGACTCGTAGGGAGAGTCATAGTCTAGGTAGCAAGATCAAAAGT
Source organism: Capsicum annuum (assembly GCF_002878395.1). NCBI lineage: Eukaryota > Viridiplantae > Streptophyta > Magnoliopsida > Solanales > Solanaceae > Capsicum > Capsicum annuum. Next base: position 78,618,611 of record NC_061113.1, read on the forward strand.
AAGGTAATTTTCATTGGCCAAAATTTAGGATATTTCAATAAGCTTTCAATCTCATTGATATGAAGATACTAATGGTGAATGCCTTAGTAAAAAGTTCCTGGATAAATAAATGAGTTATATGTAAATGGCTTAATTTGGGCTTAAAGGGGGTCATATAGCTCTCCATGGAAGGTGGAGGTCCCAAGGGCTCCAATACTGGAAAAACATTTAGCGGTGTGAGGGTATTTATGACTAAGTGCATAGTTCACACTATGTATATATATACTTTGGAATAGCTAGGTTCATGGATTCCTTGGCCGTTCCTTGGATTTCTCTAGTTCATGCGGATAACACATACTGGAGCCCTTCAGATGGGAGGAGCCAGTCCTATATAGCTCGTGGGTGCCCTTAGGAAGGTTAGTGCTACATATTCTAGGTTAATGATTTTAATTCTCATGCTAAACCTTATTCTCTGTCCGAACATCTTGTATATATATGTGTGTATGCATGTATGTGAACATGTACGCTGAGTTTGGATTTGATTTTTAAATGGCATTATTTTATCCCTTCCTTGAGTTATATTCTAGTTCTCACCAAACTAAACATCCCTAGGTGCTATATCCTTTCATAATGTAGGGTCCTGGGGGTTTCTTATATTGGTTGTGCAGCATTAGGTAGTGCAGTCGTCTATCGGGTTTGCGGTAAAGTGGTGAGCCCTTTCAGATAGCTTGGTCATTCCATCGATTTCTTTCCATATTATAGAATTAAAGTATTCACATAAACATTATTGTTGTCATTATCACTGTCATGGTCGGAGGCAAGTCCCGGCCTAGTTTGATATTCGGATTGGTTTAGATACTTTTGTGGACATGTAGTGGTTGGATGGTATTGTTGACTCTTAGAGCTTATTTCTAGTTACATTAACTATTTTATCCTTATTCTTTAGCTATCTTTTACTTTTTTATTATTTGTATTATGTTTAGATTAAAATAGCTATGGGGGTGGTCCCCAACCCACGATGGGTTTTGGATACCCATCATGGCTAGGCTCGGGATCGGATCATGACAAGCTTGGTATCAAAGCATAGGTTTAGGTTCATTGGGTGTCTACAAAGTTGTGTCACGTAGACTCTTTTTTATAGGTGTATAGCATATCAAACTTATAAGTGGGAGGCTGTTGGGCATTTTGAAATGTTTCCCTTTCTTGTGTTCTATTTTGGGCTATAGTGTTTAGGGTCATCAAATTTCTCTAACTCCCAGTTTACTCATATTTCAGATCTCTCCTCCCTGAATATCTAATGTTCGTAGGAACCCTGTCGGGCCTTTTTCCTACCTGAGGACAATGTAGATTGAACTCGACCTGCTGATTCTTAGACTGAACTTAGACTGAGCTAAATCTGTACTGATCATGTTTCTCAGAAGATATGATTGAGTTATGCTGAGATTACTTAGTTTCGTATCTGATAGAAAAGATATCGAATCATGGTATCTGATTGACGGTACAGATCTTGAATAGATTACTTGAATCGCTTCTGAGATTAGAATTACATCACTAGAATACTATTAGATTTGAGCTAATTATAGGACTGAGGCTAGATTACTAGCGATACAAAGATTACAGAGATATTTGAGATTACTGATCTTTCTTAAGTTTTGCACTTGTCTGAGGATACAGAGTTCTATACTTCACTAAGTTCTGAGAATCATGGCTCGACTGGAATTATCAAGAAACTAACACGGGCTCTAGAAAACAGCTCTATTGTCGGGTATAAATGCCCTCAGGACTCAATGACATAAAAGTAAAGCATAATCATTCAATCATCATCACAAGCATTCGTTCATCATCATTCATCATCACAAGCATTCGTTCATCATCACAATCATTCATGTCTCATCACAATCATTAAAAAATCTCATAATCATTAAAGCATCATCATAATCATTAAAGCATTTTTACAGTCGCTGAGGGGTCACTTTGGGCATCTCGAAATCATAATCATATAGTAACGTAGGGGAAACATGCTACTAAATCGTACTCCGTTCAGCAAGGTTTTACCTCAGCTATTTCATACCTATATCAATCTTGACATGTGTTTGGATATCACATAGCATGGGGAAAATTAATACTATCAAGTCATAACCTACTAGCTAACAACTTGGCATATATTAAAAAATTAACAGATATCAAGAGCACATAATTGGAGAATTTACTACTATCACCTCTCCACTTGTTCACTAAGGTCCTTCAACAAAACACTAGACGTGCACGGGTTCACACTTATTTGGGAATTTCCTACTACCATGGAATAATTCATTCACTTGGGTGCTTTATCAAACACTAAGCACAAACTAACTCACAATTTGGGTTTCCTATTCAACATACTATAATGGCTCTTATGCTTCACCTAAGCTCTTTATCAAACATATGGGGGACATGCTTCACTTATTCAACTATTTCTACACCCAAAAGTCATGAACACATCACATAGCAAAAAAACTTCAAGAAAGTCTATCACAAATATCACATGAATTCCACATACTAGGGTCAAAGCTCATAAATTTTGTAGGCAAACATAAATCAAAACTCAACAACACATTAAACATCAATTTAAACTCATACAAATCATTAACAACTCATAAACATAAAAATGTTTAAGTTTTAAAAAGGGTTCTTGAGCTTCTTGGTTGAAAGGGACCCAAGAATCAATATCTACATACTTTAATATTTGAAATTGGATGAATTCTAATGCTTGAGACTCTATCCGCACTTGTAATAAATAATTCTCGAAGCCCACACTATGAGGAACTTGATTCTTGAAGAAATCTTAAAGAATTTATGGATGATTTTTGGAAGATTAGGGTTCTTGATGAAACTCTAGTTATTTTCCCTTGAGAGAATTTGGAAGAGAAAAATAATGAAATTAGGATTTTGGAAGAGGTTTCCCATATTTATAAACGCTTCCAAAAGGTGGGAAAAGACCAAAATACCCTTGCAAAAATATTCTAAAATTGCTGAAAAATATTACTGACGACATCCGTGACAAGCCATTAGGCCCGTAATGGGCCGTCACGAATTGTCGTCACAAAAAGAATGGATTTTGTAAGTTCCTCCTAAGGCTAATTGTAACACCCCACATTTCAGGCTATAATATAGGCCATGATTCTGATGTGTTGATAATCTCGAAGCCATAAATCCTATGCCAATACGGCATGCTAATTATTTGTGTAGTATGTTATTTCATTCAATCTTGAATTTAGACCATAGGGGTCATTTAAATTTAGGACGAGTTGAAAACTACTTCGATCGATTAAGTTTAAGTGTAAATTATAACTTATGTCAACTTCTATCTACCATGACCCTTTGTATATGTCGAAATAGAGATCCTACTATGTGTAAAATGATAGGTTTTCGAGTTAGCTTTTCAACAATACCAATTTTGCTAAAATTCAGCACCCGAGCAAACCTTTCAAAGTAATCTGCATCGCCTAACCAATTGCACATGGCCACTGGAAAGAATAGGCGATAGCATAGGTGGAGCCTATGAAAACATAGGCGATAGCATAGGCGGTGCCTATGTAAAGGTTTCTAGTGACTTAAATACTCCGTTTTTGGGGCAAAATGGTCCTTTTCCCACCCTTATTTAGCCTTAAACACGAAATTCAGTTCCAAAAGACTCCAAAATACACCTTCATTCATCAAAAGTGCTCAAGAATTCTCCTTAGGGTTTCAAAATAAAAACCCAAGCAACTCAAGATTCAATCGGGGTTTTTAGAAACTGCTTGTATATTTAGAATCCTCTCAACGTAGGCTTCAAGAAGTGCCTAATATTCATAGTAATCGAGGTACGTTGGGTTATCCTAAAATCTCATGGGTTTAGTTTTATGAACATGCACGCTTTTAAATGGGGGTTTTCAATAAAAATGCTAATAGTTTGCTTTTAATATGATTTCTTAGTCATTTTTTAAATGTCATGGGAATTGTTTGCCTATATACTTCAATGGTTGAAACCATGCATATGTGAGTTGAGATTTTCCATGAAATTTGATAAATATGAATGATAAATTGCTTTTAAATTTCCATGATAATGTTTTGATACCCCATATTATGTTGTGACCAACAAAAGAGAGCATGAATTTGAAATGATTATTGTTCACTACTTGTAAATGATGAAGCATCTTGATTTTTACATGATTATGCACGTGTTGATGTGATATTGATGGCTTCCAAGTTGGGTATGATGATACCATACAAAATATGATATGTGATTGAATCAAATAAAATTTGAATGCATTGATTTTACATGAGATAGGTGGATACCCAAAGAAGGCGTTTGAGTGTAAGGGCTCATAGCTGAAAAACGTGTTTGCCGACATGGGAACTTGGTACCATTCTTTGTGATCTTGTGTACCTGACTTTATGTCATTCCCAAATTGGGACTATGGTTAGGATCCCTGCTTTGTGATCTTGTGCACTACCATTGGGTCGAGACACCCTGCTGTGTGATCTTGTGTGTCTTTCCCTCACTTATACTCTAATCTCGGTGGCAATCGAGGTTTGACAATTGGTATAAATATGATATGTAGGGTATTCTACCTATCTCAGCTGCATTACATTGTTGTTGAAAACAATTACATTACGCCCATGTATTTTCAAATTATTTGATATGAAACTGCTTTATAATGGCTCTCGACTATATTTTATAAAAATATTATGTTTTATTTTGATATCTCTGCGTACCAGTACTTTTGTATTGACCCCCCTCCTTCCACGTTCTGAGGAACAGTCTAGGGGTCTAGATAAATAGTAGAGATTCTAGATCACAGACCGGAGTTGCAGTGGTGAGCCTTCTATGATTCAGAAGGCCTAGTTATTTCATATTACTACTATTAGTTAGGTTTTGGTCTACTGGGGGCCTTGTCCCAGTTTTTAGGCAACTTTGATTAGTTCATGGTAGAGATTTCACAGACTGAGTCAGACATTGCTATTCAGACGCATTTTTTTCATTTTCAGTATTATGACCATATTTCCATTTCAGATTTTAATTTCTGTATTTTCTTTTACTTTATGAATATTGTGCATTATTACCAGATAGACAAAGGGCATTCCGAGCCTTCGGGTTTGGGAATGTTCGTCACGGCGAAGGCCCCGATTTGGGTCATGACAAACTTGGTATCAAAGCATGGTTCATGGTCCTAGGGTGTCTGCAAAATTAGATCGAGTAGAGTCTTCGTTATGGGTATGTAGCGTGCCACACTTATAAGCAAGAGGCTACTAGGAATTTAGAAAATGTTTCCCTTCTTTGTGATTTAGTTCGTGCTTCAGAGTTTGAACTGTCCCCTAATCAATGATCACTTGTATTTTAGAAACACAGTTATGCCTTCACGTCGTATCATCGATCAGAATGCTCGGCAGATGAGGTCCGTCCCACCCATGGGATACGGACCTATAATAGAGCTCACACTCCAGAACTTGTCCCTACTCTGGTAGTCCCTCCAGTCCCAACTAGTCCACCTCAAGCTCCGCGGACTGATGACAACTGTCCCCCGATTGCTTAGAGAGATATTTCAAATGCAGAATTCAGACGGTCTATTCATATGCTGACACAGTTGGAAGCTAACCAGGCTTAACTATCGAAAGATGTTGGGTCTGCATCTGTTACTTCTGAGGCTACTAGGGTCGGACATTTCATGAAGATGAACCCACCTAAGTTCACTAGCACCAAGGTGGAGGAAGATCCACAGGAGTTCGTCGATGAGATGGAAAAGATATTTAAGGTAATGCATGTGGAAGAGGTTGAAGGGATAGAACTAGCAACTTATCAGCTCAAGGATGTTGCAAATCAGTGGTATGCCGACTGGGAGAATGCAAAAGGTGAGAGTGTTGAGCCCACAGTTTGGGGCGAATTTGTGGAAGCTCTCCTTGATCGATTCTTTTCTCTGGAGTTAAGGAAGGACAAAGTGGAAGAGTTTATGAATCTGAAGTAGGGCAGTATTAGTGTCCAGGAGTACACTTTGAAGTTTAATAAACTAGCCTGCTATGCACCAGAGTTGACTAGTAATATGAGAGCCCGAATGAGGAAATTTGTATCCGGCCTTGCTGATAACCTTGTACTTGAGTGCTAGAGGACTATGTTGAATAAGGAGCTAGACTTTTCTCGGCTGACCGTTCATATGCAGCAGATAGAAGAGAAGAAAAAGAAAATTTCAGAAACAAGAGAGAAAGACAGGCAAGCAAAGAGATCCAAAACCGCGAAATAGAATCATAGCCAACGACAGAGCAGCAATTAGGGAAATAGATGGCAAAAGAAGAAGTCTTGGAGTAATGCACAATCAGCTACCAGCGCCCCAGCACCCTGACCACCAGCAGACAGAGGATCTTAGAGGTTTTAGACTCCTCATGGATTTAAAGCCCCAGATACTTAGTCACAGGGCAGTGTGGACCAACAGCATCGTACTTATCCATGGTGCTAGAATTGTGGGAAGAATCACTCAAGGAGGTGTTATTTTAAGGGGAGAAATTTTTATACTTGTGGAAAGGTAGATCACCTTCAGAAAGATTGCCCTTCTGCTGGAGGAAATATGGGGGAGACTAAGCCCCAAGCTGTGTTCACAGCTACTTCTCATAAGGTTGCCCCTTCAGCTGCCAGGAATAGTCACAACCGGTTATATGCTTTGACCAACTGCCAGGAGGTGGAATTTTCCCTAGATGTTGTTACCGGTACGTTAAAAATCTTTTCCCGTGATGTTTATGTGTTACTTGATCCTGGGTCTACTTTATCATATGTGACCCCTTATATGGCTGTTGATTTCAGGTTTGAGCCTAGTGTGATTTCTGAACCCTTTTCTGTTTCTACCATGACCCTTTGTATATGTCGAATTAGAGAGCCTACTATGAGTAAAATGATAGGTTTCCGAGGTAGCTTTCCAATGATACCAATTTTGCTAAAATCCAGCACCCAAGCAAGAAGTTATGGCCTTTCAAAGTAATATACGTCGCCTAACCAATCGCACATGGCCACTGGAAAGCATAGGCGATAGCATAGGCGGCGTCTATGTAAACATAGGCGATAGCATAGGCGGAGCCTATGTAAAGGTTTCAAGTGACTTAAACACTCCGTTTTGGGGAAAAATAGTCCTTTTCCCACCCTTATTTAGCCCTAAACACGAAACCCCAAAATACACCTTCATTTATCAAAAGTGCTCAAGAATTCTCCTTAGGGTTTCAAAATAAAAACCCAAGCAACTCAAGACTCAACCGAGTATTTTAGAAACTAATTGCTTATTTGGAATCCTTTCAACATAGGCTTCAAGAAGCACCTAATATTTATAGTAATCGAGGTACGTGGGGTTATCCTAAAATCTCATGGGTTTAGTTTTATGAACATGCACGCTTTTAAATGTGGGTTTTCAATAAAGATGCTAATAGTTTGCTTTTAATATGATTTCTAAGTCATTTTTTGAATGTCATGGGAATTGTTTACCTATATACTTTAATGGTTGAAACCATGCATATGTGAGTTTAGATTTTCCATGAAAATTGATAATATGAATGATAAATTTTTTTCAAATTTCCATGATAATGTTTTGATACCCCATATTATGTTGTGACCAACAAAAGAGAGCATGAATTTGAAATGATTATTGTTCACTACTTGTAAATGATGAAGCATCTTGATTTTTACATGATTATGCACATGTTGATGTGATATTGATGGCTTGCAAGTCGTGTATGACGATACCCTACAGAATATGATATGTGATTGAATCAGATGAAATTTGAATGCATCGATTTTACATGAGATAGGTGGATGCCCGAATAAGGCATTTGAGTGTAAGGTCTCATCGCTGGAAATCGTGTTTGCTGACATGGAAATGTCGTACCATGCTTTGTGATCTTGTGTACCTGACTTTATGTCATTCCCAAATTGGGACTATGGTTAGGAGCCCTGCTTTGTGATCTTGTGCACTACTATTGGGTCAAGACACCCTGCTGTGTGATCTTGTGTATCTTCCCCTCACTTATACTCTAATCTCGGTGGCAACCGAGGTTCGACAGTTGGTGTAAATGTGATATGTAGGGTTTCCACCTAGCTCAGCTGCATTGCATTGTTGTTGAAAACAATTACATTACGCCCATGTGTTTTCAAATGATTTGATATGAAACTGCTTTATAATGGCTCTCAACTATATTTTGTAAAAATATTATGTTTTGTTTTGATATCTTTGCGTACCAGTACTTTTGTATTAACCTCCCTACTTCCAGGTTCTGAGGCACAGTAAATAGTAGAGATTCTAGATCACATACCGGAGTTGCAGTGGTGAGCCTTCTATGATTCAGAAGGCCTGGTTATTTCATATTACTACTATTAGTTAGGTTTTGGTCTACTGGGGGACTTGTCCCAGCTTTCAGGCAACGTTGATTAGTTCATGGTAGAGATTTCGCAGACTGAGTCAGACATTACTATTCAGACGTATTTTTTTTAGTTTCAGTATTATGACCATGTTTCCATTTTAGATTTTAATTTCCACATTTTCTTTTACTTTATGAATATTGTGTATGATTACCAGATAGACAGAGGGCGTTTCGAGCCTTCGGGTTTGGGAATCCTCATCATGGTCAGAGCCCCGGTTTGGGTTGTGACACTAACGGAGTCATCAGTAATGTCGTCAGAAATGTGACAGGCCATCAGAAATGTCGTCAGAAATGTGACGGGCCGTCAAAAATGTCGTCACACATTTTCCAGCTTGATAAGCTGGAGTAAAATAAGCATAACCCTTTGCTCCGATATTGGTTTTGGAAGAAATTGGTATCGTTGGAAAGATAATTCAAAGATATTTCATTTGATATATATTATATCCTTTAATTCGATATATACAAGGAGTTATGGTTGATTAAATTTGACCCAAATTTTGACGGTCACAAAAACTTGAACGATAGGAAAGCTTTCAACTCGTCCATGAGTTAGTGGACCTCTATGATCTTAATTCATGCTCAAATAGATTCCCACATGATTCAAAGTATTTCATACTTAGGAGGATATTTCTGAAACATTTAGACTCAGATTTTTCTTTACCAAAATACGCTCTAAGGCTCAGACTAGAAGAGGATTTTGCGGGCATTACAAGAAGTTCCTTACTTGCTACCCTATTGTTCCTCTTTAACAAGGTATGATTTGATATTGTCTTCGACAACTGCCTTTTTTCGTGCAGGTATTCTCTTACAGCATGTTCTGTTGTATAATCAACTCCCCGAGCAACCCATCTATATAAATTTGGACCAGGGGAATTTATATCATTTTTTCATTCTTGTTTGGTGCACTGAGAGGCTTTAAAGTCCTTCTCAAAGTCCATTGCACCATTAAAATAAGTTAAATCACTATTGAATCTCTACACTGCCATCAAATATTAATTCGTTCTCAAAACCTGATGCATAAACATGAGCAAAACCATCATTAAATTATAATAGGGAATCGACACCACCTTCTTAGAAACCTTTGGCCTTATCAATTTGTACCTATCACAATTAACTATAAAATGTAGAATCTTGTTTAAAGGATCAATGCCTAATCGGTAAAAAAATGCATTCCCAAAATCATAGTACTTTATGTATGTTGTCATAATAACCTGATCAGTAATACATAACTCCAATAAAAGTGGATCCATCCATCTGCACGCACCTTATTCTTTCTACCCCATCAATATCAAACAGTGTTTATTCTTTAGTTCCTATCGTGAAGCAGTGTACAATGTCAAAGGATTACATTCCCGTTAAGAAAAAACAAGTGCTACCTATGTAATGCACCATGATCGTTGTAATAGTAAGCTTCTGTTGTTGCTTGTTATGAACTTTGATACTTTTAACTCATTGTTGGGGGTAAATATTAATATTTATTATATAAAATATATTTTATTAACTTATGCATCAATAAAGAGAAGTAAAATAGGAACTAAATACGACAGACTATAAAAAATATTTTTAGCAGATTAACCATCACTTGCCACAGATGGACATTTGTTGGAAGATCACAATACTGTTCATTAATCTAGATTGTGTTCAACCAATAGATGACCAATATGTTACAACAGATGGGTAATCTGTTGGAAAAACTCAAAACCCTCTTTTTCCAATAGATGGCACATCTTTTGCAACAAATCTATTGGATAACTCAATACAATTCTTGCCACTGGCTTGTGTTCTTCCAATAGATGACAAATCTATTTAAATAGATGGTCCATCTATCAAAAAAACTAACTAAAAATGGTTACTAATAAAAAGGGTTGTTGACAGGGTTATTGAGATGGAAAAAAGTCATGACTTAAATAAATAATAAAGAAATAAAAGATAAACACAATTTAAAACCGTAAAAAATGGTTATTTAATTTTATAACTGATGTTAATATTAAATAGACAAAAAATTGTGACTTTTCACCTTTTTTGTTTTTAAATTTATTTTTTAATTTAAATAATCAAAAAGTCAGATGTTTGAATTAATTAAGGGGTATAATTATTTAAGAAAAGGTGAAAAGTATTGACTTTTTGTCTAACACATTCAAAACAGCTGATGAATCAAATTCCCCATCTATTGCAACTGATGAATCAGCTATTGGATCCCGATACGTCACACGGTGCTTAGGGTCACAAGTGATCCCAAGCTAACCCTGCTACAGGCATAATTACAAGCAATTGAATAAAATACATAAATCTGAACAAAATCAGCAGAAATAATAAAACTTCTCTAAACTTGATCAATACAAAATTTGAGTTTACAAGATTACAACTCTGCCTTTACAAACAAAACTGAAATAAAATACATCGACACTACTGACTGTCTATGAAGCCTCTACTAGTACTGACTATGGGGAGCCGAGTCATGACTCCCAAATATCCCAACTCAATACGACTGAATAAAGAAAATACAATACTTCTCAAACGTATAACTGACTCAAGCCCTTGAATCAAAAGGACTCATCTCCTGCTGACTGAAAGCTGGGAACTGACTGAATATAGTGTATGCGCTACAACTTGTACCTACATTATGAGACAATGTATCACGCATACGTATATGTGGATCAGTACTTTGAGGATGTACTGAGTATATGGGGGTGTATGCATTTACTTAAAACAATATCAATACTCTTTAATAAAATCATGAATGCAAATAGGAATGAATCACATGGCTTGAATAAGTTTAGAATATAAAACTCATGAATCATGAATAGTGAAGCACGTAACACAAATCTCGTGAGTCATTATATTTAACTTTAAAATCTATACTATCTTCTTATTCTCAGTACTTGAAGGCTAAATAAAGCTTTAAACAATACTTTCAAACTCATGCTTTTATCTTGTGGAGAGTAAAGCTTCTTTAAAACTTAAAGACTTAAAACTTTTAGGAACTTTTAACACTTAAGAACTCTGGAACTCTTTTATACTTGGGACACTTAGAACTCAGGATTTTATTCTAACCAACATAAGCCATGTGAGCTACATGGAGTCCAACATCTTGCCCACATTGGGAAGAGTTGTTCTATCCTTGCCATCAGAGTAGAACCTCATCTTTAGTGATTACTATATTGGCCTTGGGCCCATAAATCTCGAACCTATGGTGGTACGTAGTTATGGGGTATGATACCTTGCAATCATACCCAAATCAGTGCTAAATACTACTCCCATACTCAGCTCATAACTCTTAGGAAATCCACCTCAAAATAACTTAAGGGTCTATAATAAAGACCAAAACATATTTCTCTTACTTTAAATCATAAGTAGTGTGGATTCCTATCTTAGATTTTGAAAGTACTTATCAAAACTTGTCAACAAGACTTTGAGATCATAATCTCCTTATAAACTCATCACTTGTACTTAGGACTCAAAATATAAAGTTGTAATGCATCAAAATGATATTTAAACTTCATGCTCAACCATCATCTTAAAAAGCTTATAATCATCTCAATCAAGATATTGGAAAAATAACTCATAATATGAATCTCATGATTTCAACATCTCAAAATTCATGCTTGATAAAAAAAAACATTCATAATAATCTCAAAATTTGGAAAATTCGCAAATAGGAATGGAAATATAAACAAAATCATGTAATTCAACCTTTAATCCATAGAAAATCTCAAGATCTTGCAAACAATAATAATGGGTATAAACCCTAACTTCAATTTCGTAGAGAATCTCATAATTTGTAGAAATTTGTATTTAAAATAAGCCTTTAGGCACAAGGATGAAAGAGTTACCCTTGTTCAAACCCCACATACCTTAGATTTTGAATGTAGATGAACAAGCTTGCTTGAGACTCTTTTTCTCACTCTTGAATGTGTGTTCTTGAAGATTTTGACTTGGGAGTCTTGAATCCAAACTCAATTTGTAAAATCTATGGTGAGTTCCTGAATTTCTTGGAGGAAGATTTGAACTTTGTTCTTGGGAGTAATTTTTGGAAGAAACCCTAGATTTTTTTATGCTTGAGGAGAATATGGCGGTTTTGCCTTGACCAGATGTATTTAGATGTTGGAAAGGATGGAAAATGACCAAAAAGTCCTTTTTAAAAATGACTTAAAAATACTGAACGGGATTAGTGATGGCTTGTGTGAAGGTCTGTCGCTGGCTCGACGGTCCGTCAGCCCGACCGTCGCACCTGGGCCAAAATGGGACTTACAGTCTTGGCAGCAACGGCTTGGGCGATGGTCTGTCGCTAGCTTGATGGTTCATCGGCCATTCCGTTATTCCTGGCCAGGAGGTGGCCTCACTGCCTTCACTGCGATGGTTTGGGCGATAGCCCGTTGCTAGCTCGATGGTCCATCGAACCTTTCCGTCGCACCTGGGCGGTTTAGACTACTTTCTGTAATTCGGTCATAACTTTCTCTTCCGATGTCGGATTTTGATAAAATGGCTATCGTTGAAAAGATAATTCAATTTCCCACACGATAAAAAGTAAAAATTAGGAAAATTCTATATGATTTAAACACTACTCACTTTGAAGTCATTCCTTAGTCTTTTAAGAGTGAAATTTGGCTTCACTTGACAGACTCTAATGGCTTAGACTACGAGGGAACTTTGCGGGGTCTTAAAATATCTCCTCTTTAGAAACATTTGTCCTCGAATGTCACAAGTTAGACTAAAATACCGAGGAACTAAGGATGAACAGCTAAAACAAATAGCTAAACCAGCTATATATCTTTCTAAACTTTTGAATACTTCGAAGGTACAAGAACTTGTCGTAAGAATAACTATATAGTTGAATCTCTGATTAAAGAAGAGCTTAATGAAGGAAGGTTGTTATCTTCATCCGAATATAAACTAACTTGCCTTTTTCTTATTATGAGGAGATGACTCATGCTGAGAGTTTAGAATTCGCTTGATGTGCTCATGGTACGATCGTACTTATAAACTGCAAAGCGATAGTTTATGCAGGCATAAATCATAAGAAGATGAGGCTAAGGTCACACAATGGGTATCACATTATCTGAGCTAGAATACTTGGAAAACAAAGATCATTCAGTGAATACTTATGGACTAAATCATGACTAGATACTCGTACTCAAGTGGATGATTTCTTCAACCGCCATTCTAGGGAGATCTAATGATATGAGAAAGCAAGGAACTTCAGGCAAGTTATGAACAAGATATCTGAATAAGAGATTACAATGTTGCTATGACTCTATAGCTTGGAATGTAGACCTATGAATCATAAGTTGGGATATAAGGACTAGGCCTCAAGCAATGGAACTTCTTACTCTCAAACTTAGCAACACTTCTCAAATACTCCTTCAACTATACTATTCCCCTCAAATACTATACTCACTCGGTCCAACTTATTATTTTCACATGGCACTGATACTTCCATCCACTAATGTCTAGACTGAACTAAATTATCTCACCATGTTCAAGCCTAACTCAAAGTCACAAGATACACCACATAACGCTATAATTCTAGTCTGAACCATGAATTCAACACACCCTGCATTTCACAACTTCTCATCTCATGCAAAGTTCTCATTACCACTCCTACAACCACATTCAACCTCGTACTAGACATTTACTAATGCGCAATGCATTCATCCAGAGATATAAACATAACGTTCAAGCCTATATTTAAAACCACTTATGCACTCCTCAGAAACAATTCATAAGGCATTATTTCATATTCTCGAAACCTCTATCAACAATAGATTTCCTTTACTATGCTTAAGAAGACATACATAAAATTTTAACTAACTATGACATGGACCAAAGACTTGGACTCAATCTTACTTCACACTTACAGTTTCAGCTAAAATAAGCATGCAACAATCTTCTAATAACAAAAAAAAAGGTTTACTCTCTCCCATCCAGAGAACAGAAAATACTTAAATAAGATTGGATCACACATCAATCTTTCTCATAGCTATTCTACAACTTACTGGTACATCTACTAGAATCTGAAATTTTTACTTGGTTACTAGTTCTATCACCTCCCCCTTAGATTTAACCCATCACTCGGAGGCTATGAACAACTATATAAACTCTAGTCTAACTACAATCACTTTACTCTAGAGTCTGGGATATAACAATGCACATGAACAAAAGAACTTCACCTGAATGACTACACCTGAAATCGCAAAATCAACTCCTAACACTACCTTCTGATTACACCCTATCTTCCTATAGCCCCAATAGTCATCATATAATACTTGAATACTTACTAACTTTGGATCTGCATGAGCACCCAATAGTCGGAGTATACGGCATCTAGTGTTTCAACTCTTATTTCTATTAGCTCAATCTTCAAAGTTTAAAACTTAGATTCTAACGCTTAACATAAATATCTCCAAACCTTTGACGAACCATACTACTTCTGTCATAGCCTACCAATTTCACGCTTGTAAACTTATATTTCTAAACCATGAGAATCCAAATCATACTTAACAGGCTCCACATCTTCAATCATAACTCCTTAACTTAGCTGTCAAGAACATTATACATTATCTAACTAGTCTTTCTTCACCTAGCAAATCAACAGTACTACTTACCACACAACATGCAATAATCCTTAAAAAATAATCCAGCCCCATAGCACCTTAGGCATACATCCACATCATATATACAACATCATACTTTATTACTAGCCAAGTAAACTTAAGCTCTTGCATATACTATTAAAGCTTACTAGATCACTTCCATACGACTAACATTCATAACACATCAATCATTATATCCACCTTGCTCATCATCTACTATTCAAACTTATTATCTCGTTCTAGCTATGATTAACCACAATCTTGACAGTTATTCTTACCTGCCCAATATTCGAAACTACTAGCCCGCTAAAACCTCATAACAATAATGATCAATCACAATCCTATGGTCTATCTTATTTACAATCCGTTACCACATCTTTCTTCAACACCTCATTACTATTCACTTATCTATAAACCTAAACTTTTTTCACAGCTCTATAAATTTCAACTAAGCTTCCTCTTGCAATCTTAGGAAAGCCTAAATTAACAAGACTCCTCCACCAAGTACTTCTATCAATAACCTATACTTTTCTAGCACAACAAACACCGTCAACAACTATTTTCATACTTCAAGCAAACAATAATTCACCTTAACTAATAACTCCTTCTCTCCTTTCTACTAAACTAACATACAAGGACAACAAGATGAACAATAAATTGCTAGTGAATTAAAATAGGCCTCACACAGGTTCACTAGACTTTGATTTTCAACAACACAATGATGACAAGATTATAAGAGATAGAAACTTGACACACAATATTTAATGATCTAAGAATACACATCTTACTCTGTCATAACTGATTGACTTATAAAAATAAGGCATAACTTTAAACTTGAGGGGCTTATATCACATTAGAAGGCTCCTCTTCAGCTACTTCATAAGACTTTTAAAACTTCTTGCTAACAAGTCTAACAGCATCATCAGGGGAGAAAATTGAAACTTGCCAATCAGGTTACCTCAAGAACAATACATAGATAAAGAAGTATAGATTATCATTATGGATTCTGAGAAGGAAATCTGAAAGGACATCTGACTTGGGCTTAGTGCATGATCTTTAAAAACATGATAAAGCACTTCAATCTTCAAAACTCAAAAGCAATAATGGGATATTTTCTAGCCCTCTTATAATCTCTTAACTATCTATGGAGAATTAAGCTTGATTTTTTTTGGTACCTTGAAAATGAGGCAGAGATGGCCTCAATAGAGTAAGATGAGAAGTTGTTTATGTTTCTTAGAGAAACTTTCTATAGCACGATCTGAGACTTAAAAGAATGAAGACATTTTCTAAATGCCTTGTAGCCTCTTGAAGAAAAGTATAGACGTCTCTGTACCATTTTGCAAGACTCTACTACACACGGCTTCACAGACACCCTAGGACTCTTGAACCTTGATCTTTGATACCAAGTTTTTAACGCCCCAAAATTGGGTCCCGATACATCACACGGTGCTTAGGGTCACAAGTAATCCCAAGCTAACCCTGCTACTGGCATACTTATAAGCAACTAAATAAAATACATAAATCTAAACAAAATCAGCAAAAATAATAACCCTGGGCCATAATGGGACTTACTGTCTTGGTGGCGATGGCTTGGGCGACGGTCTGTCACTAGCTCGATGGTCCATCAGCTATTTCGTTATGCCTAGATAGAAGATGGACTCACTGTCTACACTGTGACAGTTAGGGCGATGGCCCGTTGCTAGCTCGACGGTCCGTCGGACCTTTTCGTCGCACCTGGGCGGTTCAGACTGCTTTCTGTAATTCGGCCACAACTTTTTCTTTTGGTGTTGGATTTTAAAGATAAGGGTATCGTTGGAAAGATAATTAAATTTCCCATATGATAAAAGTCAGAATTAGGAAAATTCTATTTTATTTAAACACTGCTCACTTTGGAAGCTATTCCTTAGTTTTTTAAGAGCAAAATTAGGCTTCACTTGACAGGCTTTAATGGCGTAGACTATGAGGGATCTTTGCGGGGTCTTACACAGATGGACCATCTGTTGAAACAGATTAGTCATCTGTTGGAAGAACACAAACTAGTGGTAAGAATTATATTATGTTGTTCTAACAGATGGCCCATCTGCCGTAATAGATTGGTGATTTGTTGGATGAACATAATGTAGTTTGGTGATCTGTATTGTGTTTTTCAAAAATATCTACTGCAATAGATGATCCATCTGTTGGAAGAACACACTCTAGTTAAAAATATCAAAGTCCATAACAAACAATAACACAAATTTTACTATTACAACTATCATGATGGATTATGATTCAGGCATATAGTTCTTTTGTGGCCAGCATTCTTACATATGGAGAACTTGTTTTTTTCTTGATGAAAATGATTCTTCGACTCCAAGCCTCCTCTTATATCACCTTCTTTCCAGTTTAATAGTGTTTGGATCAATATATGGAAGAGGTATTAATCTTTACAAAAGATTTATAGGAATAACCCAAGATTCTTCAGGAGGCACCAAATTAATATTTCCAATATATGCCAATATATATCTCTCCACTGAATAATACAAAGATGAGAACTCATTAATTTTAGTTCCATATTGTGCACCATATTGGGCTTAAAGCACTACCATTGCATGTCGATAGGGTATTTTGTCCAAGTTAAAAGCTCTACATGTACAAGATCTTGTTTGAATATTGACTGTGGCAAAATCACCATGACCGTTGACACTGAACTTGTAATCTGCAATTTGATGAGTAAATAATCTATTCCACAAAATAATGTTCGTTTATATTTGCTTTCTTATTTCTAGAACAAATCGATTTCTTATGTTCGCGAACTGCATATGCCTTTCATGAAATAATTTGACATACTTCTTATTTATTTCATCAAATAGTGCCACAATGGGAAATTCTATTTCAATGCCAAACAATGAATTCACTGATTCAACTATGTTTGACGTCATAATATTACACTTATACAAAGAATCACTTAGTACAACATCATAAAGTATTACAAACTTGTAACTCAAACAAGACATTAAATTTATAAAAGGTACCTATTTACCGGACAAAATGCCCAGCTGTATCTCTTAAAACCAACACATTTGTGCTTCCTTGGGTGAGATATCCCTTCTTTGATTGAAATGGACAAAAAACTTAGCTATAATATGTAATGCCCCGGAAGTACCCCATGGATGTCACATGGTGCTTAAAACTATGAATAGACCTAAGCTAACCCATGATATCTATTCAGCTTAAAACTCGCATGAAAAGTGAACTAACATATATAGAAACTGAAGGTAAAAAATTCCATGGTGTAATATAAATCTTTAAATTTAGAAACCATAAACAAACTCCTTGAACTTAAAAAATACACAGTCTGACAAGCCTCTACTGCTAACTAGAGAGCCACTGGGACAGACCCCAGATGACCTAAACTTAATCAAAAATAAAATAGGAAAATACTTGCATCAATGAATAGAAGTTTGATAAGTTAGGTCCTCAGACTATGAGGACTCACCAAAAGTTGGGATGTATGTGATGATGCCCGTAGTCAATCGTGATGCTGGAAACAAGCACTAGAACCTACATTATAAGACAATAAGCATATAGACATATATGTGGGCCGGTACTTCTAGAATGTACTGAGTATGTGGGGGTGAATGCATATGTAAGACAATAGTTTTTATATATATGTAAACTTTCATATAATGCATGCTAAGTGTAAGTGACTCACCTTTGACTTGAATAAAATTAAAGACTACAAGATTATAAAACATGGATAATGAAGCATATGAATAAGCTTAGTGAGCCACACCATTTAGTTTCTAAAATCTTTACTTTTATTTTTTCTTATGGGAGATTCTTTTAACCGATATAAATCATATGAGCTACCATGGAGTCCAATGTATTACCATGTTAGGGAGAGATGTTCTACCCTTGACATCAAAATAGAACCTTAACTTAAGTAATCACTGAACTTTATCCATATTGAGAAAATGTTTAACCTACAGTGGCTCATAGTTTCTAGGAATTTTAGATACGCTAATCTGTATTCCCTTTCGGTGCTAAATACTACTCTCAGAATACATATATTCTCATACTTAAGAAATCCACCTTATAATAGCTTAAGGTTTTATGGAATGAAAACCAATTATGCTTCTCTTTACTTTAAACCAGAATCAAGAAAACAGTTATGGATTTCATGTCTTATCTTTAGATCAAAAGATCAATCTTTCTTTAAATCATGTTATACAATAAATCAATGGAGCTTAAAAGCATAAACTTCTTGTAAACTCAGTACTTGTACTTAGGACTTGGAATTTATGCTTTTTTTATAGAAATTCATAACAAAACATTATGCTTAATAATCACCTTGAAACCTTTCAACAACATCCCAGCCAAGATAATGAAATTCAAATCACAATATAAATCTTACAAGTCAAAATATAAATATATGTAAACCTTGATACACTTAAAACTTTCTATCATATGATAATGTCATACTATAAGAATATAGTTATTTGGATATGAACCCTAATTCAAAATAAGTAAGTTCAATCTTAAAATCATGATTTTTTGGTACAAGAATGAAAGAATAACCTTGTTCATAAACCACACATACCTGAAATCGCTTGACTTATGAAGAGAGCTTGAACTTTGAGACTTGAAAGATGACTTGGTGAGACAAACCCTAATCTTGATGATCTTGAAGATGGGAGGAGAAAAGTATTGTTAATTTACTAAAAGTAGAGGAAAATAATGCTTCTTTTTTAGGTTATAAGTTGTAGGTTAGGATTTAATAGACGGGAAAAGACCAAAAGTCCCTTTAACTGAACATTAAGAAATTGATCGCCAGTCTTTACGAGTCATCCATACGAATTGTATAGTAAAGGTACGAGTTAGCCTCGTGACTCATAAGCTTGCCAGGATTGAGATGGTATACACTGGTCAATCTACAAGTCTAAACCTTTGATTGGTAATATCACAATATGACTTGTAGCCCCCCCACTCGTAACTTGGACAAAAACTTAAAGAATCTTGGCTACTAACCTTACGACTCATCTTTATACGAATCATATAGTAATCGTATGACTCTAAGGGTTGAGTCATACCTAAAATAGAACGTTAACCATTTCACACTGCATTGCATACGACTACAACATATGAATCATAAGTTGTATGTCGACTAAAATAAAAGAGTCATACATTGTACAGTGGCATCTAGACATGGGGTATTATAATATCTCTCCCGAAAAGACACTCATCCTCGAATGTGATTCATTTAAAATTAGGATTTAGAAAAGAACCCATACCTCTACACCGAACTTACAACCAAGCTTATATCTATCATAAAGATCTGATCACTCATAACATAAGATATGACTTAAGAATACTTAAACAGGCTCAAAGAGGAAGAGTTTTTGCTAAAAATAATTATTTACCTTCGACAAGAATTGAGTTGGAAGAAAAGAGATGAGGATACTTGGTTATCATGTTTGCTTCAGCTTCCTAAGTTCCTGCTTCAACCAATTAGTTTCTCCAAAGAACCTTTACTAATGGTACTTCCTTATTCCTTAACCTTCAGACCTGTCTATCAAGTATCGCCACAGGAATCTCCTCATACGTTAAGTTATGTTTGACCCCAATGCTCTCTAGGGGAACTACTAAGGACAGATCTCCAATGCACTTCTTAATCATTGAAATATAGAACACTGGTGAACTGTAGCTAACTTTAACGAAAGGTTCAATTCGTAAGCCACCTCTTTTATACTTCTTACTATCTCATATGGACCAATAACTCATAGACTCAGCTTCCCTTTCTTCCCAAATCTAATTACTCCCTTCATAGGTAACACCTTCAAGAATACCCAATCACCCACTTTAAACTGGAGCTCTCTTCTTCTTACATTAGCATATGATTTCTCACCGCTCTGAGCAGTTTTCAATCTCTTTCAAATCAATTGAACCTTTGCCATATCTTCAAAAACAAAATCTGGCCAAATCAACGCCACTTTACCAACCTCAAACCATTCTATGGGTAATCTGCACCTATACCCGTACAACACTTCAAATGGATCTATCTGAATGCTTGCATGATAACTATTATTATAATCGAACTCAATCAAAGATAGATGGCCATCCCAACTTTCGTTAAATTCTTAAACACACGCTATCGACATGTCTTCTAATGTCTGAATCATGCGTTCAGCCTGTCCATCAATCTCCAAATGAAAAGCAGTACTTAGCTTAACTTTTGTCCGAAGGCCTTTCTAAAAAGACTGCCAAAATTATGAAGTGAATTGCATTTCTCTATTTGAGATGATGGATAAAGGTATCCCATAAAGTCTTAATAACTCGTGAATGTATATTCTGGCATAATATTTCGTTGTATCTGAAGTCTTGATAGGTAGGAAATGGGTTGATTTAGTTATTCAATCTACTATAACCCAAATTAAATCATGTTGACATCTTCTACAAGACAACCCTATGATGAAATACATATTAACTATTTCCCACTTCCAAGTAGAGATACTAATATCTTGCAATGTACCACCCAGTCTTTGGTGTTCAACGTTAACTTGCTGGCAAGTGGGACACTTGGCTACAAACTCTGCTATATCTTTTTATACCATTCCACCAATAAATTTCTCATAAGTCGCGGTATATCTTGGTAGCACTTGGATGAATGGAATACCAAAAACCATAAGCCTCAGCTAGTATCCTTTCCCTCAAGCCGTCTACATTTGGAATACAAAGCCTACCTTGATAGCGAAGTACACCATCTCCCCCTTATAAAAAAAACTCAACTTTTTGTTGTTGGAATGTTTCTAATATTTGGCCAACTATGGGATCATTTCACTATTCTCCTTCACCTCTACTACAAAAGATGATTCCAAACCATTCTAAACTACTACTCCCTCATCATCAGTGTCGAGCAAACATACCCTTAGTCGGGCCAATCTATGCACTTATTTAGCCAACTCTCTTTCTTCCTTCTTCACATTGGCCATACTACCCATGGACAACCTATTCAGTATGTCTGCCATTACGTTGGCTTTACCCGAATGATAGAGAACATTCATGTCGTAGTATTTCAACAACTCCAATCATCTTCTCTAATGAAGATTTAACTCCTACTGATAAAATACATACTGAAGACTCTTACGGTCAGTGAAAACAATAATATGCACACCATAGAGGAAGTGCCTCTAAATTTTCAAGGAAAATACCACGGCAGCTAACTGTAAGTCATAAGTTGGGTAATTCTTTTCATGATCCTTAAGTTGTATAGAGGCATAAGCTATCACTCTCCCATTTTGTATCAACATACAAGCTAACCCAACTCTAGAAGCATCACAATACACTATAAATCTGTCAAATTGTTCTGGCAGAGTTAACACTGGTGTTGAAGTCAATCTATCTTTCAACTCTTGAAAACTCTTCTCACACTTATCTGACCATATCTAATGGATATATTTTACTTTTACAAGTTAGTTATCTACACCCCCTACTAATGGTATAATAGATCTATTTCACAAATTAGTTATCCGCATAGATCCGCACCCCCCTACTAATGGTATCAGAGCAAAATAAAACAAAATTAATATATAGATCTAATTAGTAATTATTCAGAACATATAGATCTAAATAAAACAAAAGAAAACCCACAAAGATTAGCCTACCTAATTACCTTAGTATCTAGTATTGAAGCAAAATTAATAATCCATTTAAAATCTAGAAGAATGAGACACATACCACCTATTTATGATAAAATTAGATTTAGATATCCACCAAGATATTATAAATATGGTTTAAATGAATAAAGTACAAAAATACAAAGAACTAAAACAAATTATTTTCGAAAAACGTAAAGAATTAAAAATAGGAATAGAAAGACTACATTATAATATATTTGCCGGAGTTAGTGAAAACTCAATAAATACACAAAAAGATGAATATCAAAATTAGAATCACAAATAGATAGTTTAAAGTATATATATCAACATGAACTATTCATAATAAAATGAACAAAGAACAATTTATAATAGATGAAAAAATATATGAAAATCACGAAGGATTAAAAATAAAAATACTATTTTCTAATCTAGGAAGAAGATATAAGAAAATAGGTGAACATTTATATCTAATGTTGGAAAAAGAAGAATTAAAATTAGAAGAAAAATAAACAGCTATAGTAAGAATAGAAAGAGAAAATGAAAAAATAGATAGGAAAAAGGAAATAGAAAAAATAAAACAACAAACTACAGAATAAATACAAAAAATAGAAGAAACTAAAAATAGTAGGATTGCTGAATTAGAAAAAGAACTACAAATGTTAAAAGATTTGTATGAACAAAGACAAAAGGAAAAGGAAGAAAAAGATAAAGAACAAAAATTACTAAACAAGATAAATCAATTTAAAGAAAAATTAGAAATAAACGATAAAGAAATAAAAAACAAGGAATTAGAAATAAATAATATAGATGTTGAAGAGACAGATAATTATGATTCAGAAGATAGTGAAACATATACAGAAATATTAACAAATACAAAAAATTTAGAAATCAACGAAAAATAAGAAGTAATTAATGAAGAAAACTTAGAAAATATCAACACAGAAATAAATACTTTTGATAAAAAAGAAGATGAAAATATAATACCTACAACATCAGAAATAAGCAAACCTACATATTATAAGAATAAGTTTAAAAAATATAATCTAAAGAATGAATATGACAAATGGACACCAAAACAAATAGTTAATAAAAATTATAACTTTTTAGACTTAGACTGTGTAATAGATACAGAAAAAATAATACAATTATGGATAAGATATATGACAAAACAATTATTAGATAATAATATAAACATAACAGATGCACCAGAATATATAGAAAGAACACTAATAGGAACAGTGAAATTATGGTTTTCAAATTTAACTGAAAATAGCAAAAGGTATTAAGAACTAACAAACCTATAGAAGAACATCATCAACAACAACTAAACTAACACCCATAGAATTATTTAAAAAATATGAAACAACTATAAAAGATGAATTTGGTAGTATGACAACAATAGAAGAAGAACAAGATGAAGAAAAAGATACAAATAGAAATTTAAAGTTAAAATTAGCAATATGTAATATGTGTTATATAGATAAATATACTTGCGCATTTAAAGAATATTATTATAAAGAAACATATAATATAGAAGAAAGTAAAGAAATAAGAAAATTATATTTTAATAAATTACCCGAACCATTTAGTTCAAAGATAATAAAGAGTTGGGAAGAAGCAAATATAGTAGATACTCTAGGAGCAAGAATAAAATTTTTACAACAATGGTATAGAAAATTATGTGAAAAATATAGAGAAGAATGAAAAATGGAAAAAACATTGATAAGAAATTTAGCATGTTGCAAAAATAAAATAGCACCCCAATTCGGATGTGAAGAAAGATATTATAAGAAAAGAAAAAGACATAAGAAATATAAGAAATATAAAAAATCAAAATATAAATACAAGAAACCAAGAAAAAGATATTATGTAAAAAATTATAAATACAAAAGACCATATAGAAAAAAGAAATCTATAAAAGAATGTACTTGTTATAATTGTGGAAAATTAGGACATTTAGCTAGAGATTGTAAATTACCTAAAAATCCAATAAATAAACAAATATCAGAAATAAAAATAGATAATACAGAATATATGCAAATATATTATATAGATTATGAATTAGAAAGTGAGGATAGTATATATGAAATTTCAGAAAATAAAACAGATAATGAAATAGATAGTGAAATAGATTAATCAAATGGCTGAAGAAGATATAAAAATAATAACAAAGGAAGAATATTTAAATGATGAAGGAACAGAACAAAAAATAATATTTGACAGTAACATATTTGATGAAATAAAAGGAAAAGAATTAGACTTAAGTGTAGAAAAAATATTTAAAATACCAACAATAAGAAATCTATTTACTAAGAAAAAAGAAGAATATTATGTAGTATGCCAAAAGGAACATGTAATAGACTGTAGATATGCAAAAGGTTAAGCTAGTATACCACTAGTAACAAAAAAAATAATTAATAAAGAGATAAACGATATAAAAAGTAGAGGAGACCCAATAAAATATGTACACCTTGGAGTTACAAAGATATTAATAAAAGCATGTTTTAGAGAAGGAATAGATACACCAATAGAATTATATTTAACAGATGATAGAATTATAAAACCTATAGAAAAAAGCATAATAACTGCCATAAAACGAAATTTAATATACCAAAAATTTAAATTTATAATAAGTGTAAATTATTCAGTATCGATAACAGATAAAAATATAGATAAATCATTAGTATTATATTGGAAAATATCAGGAATAGAATTAACCCCAGGAAGTAAAATATTTACAGCAAGATGCAAAAATTTATATGTATTAACAACAAAATACAAAATAACAGGAAAAAATAAGATTAACAAAATACGAATAGAAAGTCCATTCGAACAAATTGTAAAAACAAGAGATTACAATGATTATAGTTATAGGGACATAGATATAGAAGAAAATTTAAAAATAATAAATGATAGAATAAGTACAACGAAAAGAATAGCTGATGAAAAAACAGAATCATCAAGCTCATAAAAAAGAACAAGTTATGAAATAAATTCAACAAATAACTTAAACTAATATTACATAACAGGAAAGGTAAATGAAAAAGAATATT
Organism: Capsicum annuum; assembly: GCF_002878395.1. Taxonomy (NCBI): domain Eukaryota; kingdom Viridiplantae; phylum Streptophyta; class Magnoliopsida; order Solanales; family Solanaceae; genus Capsicum; species Capsicum annuum. The sequence continues at coordinate 78,644,285 of NC_061113.1, forward strand.
TAATACTGTTAAACAAAGGACAAGAAGAAAATTATATATCAAAATATCTAGTAAAAAATGAAGAAATAAAAACTGATAATGATATATGCCCAGACCTACCAAGAAGTTTAATAAATAGTAAAAATATAGCAGAAAAAGAAATAATAATAGGAATTAGAAAAATAAAAATAGAATTTGAAGTAAAAGAAGAAATGCAAAAAGCAGACATAATATTAGGAATAAAATGGCTAGAACAAGTAAAACCATATAATATAGAACATACACAATTAACCTTAACATATAAGAGAGAGAAATTATTCTTAAGAAGAGCCTTAACATAAAATAAAAATATATGTATTAATGAAGATAGTAGTAGAAGGATATTACAATAGATATTATACGCTATGATAGATACAGGAGCAGAAACTAATTTATGTAGATATAATTGCTTACCAGAAAGTAAATGGGATAAATTAAAAACACCAATAATAGTTAAAGGATTTAATAATGAAGGAAGCTTAATTACTTATAGAGCTAAGAATGTAAAAATACAAGTATGGGATAAAATATTAACAATAGAAGAAATTTATAATTATGAACTAACATCAAAAGATATACTTTTAGGAATGTCGTTTTTAGATAAATTATACCCACATATAATAACTAAAACAGATTGGTGGTTTACAACACCATGTAAACAGAAAGTGAGAGCAAAAAAGAGTTAATAATAAAATAAGAAAAAAAATTGATTGGATAAAAGGAAGTGAAAAAATTACACAAAAGTTAAAAAATATAAAAAATACTGAAGATACAATAGAACTAGTCGTATTCTCGATAAATAAAACAGAAATAACTATATTTTCAATAAATAAGATAGAAATAATTAAGAAAAAAATTAGAACAATTATATAGTGAAGATCTATTAAAAGGACGGGTAAAACATAAAACTACTATAAAAATTGAATTAATAGATAAAAATAGCATAATAACCCAGAAACCATTAACATATAATTTTGACGATTTAAAAGAATTTAAAATGCATATAGATGAATTATTAGAAAAACAATATATACAAAAAAGTAATAGTAAACATAATAGTCCAGCATTTATAGTAAATAAACATAGTGAACAAAAAAAAGTAAAAAGTAAAAAGAGGACAATTTATATCTGTAAATTATCTATTTCTTCATTATCTCTTTCTATTCTTACCATAGCTGTTTATTTTTCTTCTAATTTTAATTCTTCTTTTTCTAACATTAGATATAAATGTTCACCTATTTTCTTATATCTTCTTCCTAGATTAGAAAATACTATTTTTATTTTTGATCATTCATGATTTTCATATATTTTTTCATCTATTATAAATTGTTCTTTGTTTATTTTATTGTAAATAGTTATATTGGTATATACATTCTAAACTATCTATTTGTGATTCTAATTATGAAATTTCATATTTTTGTGTATTTATTGAGTTTTCACTAACTCCGGCAAATATATTATAATGTAGTCTTTCTATTCTTATTTTTAATTCTTTATGTTTTTCTGAAATAATTTATTTTAGTTCTTTGTATTTTTGTACTTTATTCATTTAAATCATATTTATAATATTTTGGTGGATATCTAAATCTAATTTTATCATAATTAGGTGGTATATTTCTCATTCTTCTAGATTTTAAATGGATTATTAGTTTTGCTTCAATACTAGATATTAAGGTATTTAGGTAGGCTAATCTTTGTGGGTTTTCTTTTATTTTATTTAGGCTTATATATTCTGAATAATTACTAATTAAAGATTCTTTAATTTTTGTAAAAGCTTCTCTATTTTTAAATGGTCTTCTCATAATTAATTCAAACATATATGCTGCTGCTGTGTTTTTTAAATAACTATGCTCTGATACCATTAGTAGGGGGTGCGGATCTATGCGGGTAACTAACTTGTGAAATAGATCTATGCGGATAACTGTGCTCTGATACCATTAGTAGGGGGTGCGGATCTATGCGGATAACTAACTTGTGAAATAGATCTATTATATCTATAATGAATCTATTTTTCTTTGTGCGTGGATATTTCTTAAATTTTGTTTCAATATCTTTTAATGATTTATTCTTTTCGTAAGATGTATTCATTAATTTGTGTAGTTTATTATTTTATCCTGTAGTAATTGCAGAGTTACAGATTTCTGTGTAATAATTTATCCTAATAGTACTGTAATGTATATCTAATTCTATATTTTTAATGTTATTTATTATCTTGTATTGTTCTTCTCGTAGCAAGTTTTTTAAATTATATAAACTATCACATGTATTTTTTTCTAAATTTTCTTAGGTTTCTTCTATCCATATTAATTTTTCTTTTAGATTCTGCATTATTTTTCTAATT